>NC_079167.1:87839371-87956871 GCF_947568905.1 Ostrea edulis
ACCTGTCAGGACAGTGGTCACTGGACCAGTACAAAAGAACACATTGTCAAACTTACATTCCCCATTTTTTGTGATATTTTTTATTCATAGATTGCATCATGGGAAACTTAGACTTTATGACAGTTGACGATGCGGTTTCTCATTTTTACCGAGAGACCATTGCCTTTTCAATATGATATGAACGATGGTAACAAAATGCAATAAAAGTTTAGCAGGAAATTTGGGATATTGCTAATACAATGTATCAGTGAATATGTATATACAAATATATATATATATATATATATAAAGTCAAAAACTAAAATCCAATACTCAAACTATTATCTATAGTGCTTTCACCCTGCGGGCTTGTCAGTAGATTTTTAAACAACATTGTTGTAGCAAAAGCGCTATAGATAAAAGTTTGAGTATTGGATTTTATTTCTTTATTCTACCCCGATACCATGAAAAAAGAATTTATTATATATATATATATATATAAATAGGTAAAAAAAAAAAAAAAATGAAACACGAAGACGTTTAGTAAAGCTTTAGCGCTTTCATTTCAAATCTTCAGAAGTTTTACATTTAGTAACATAGTGACGTTACGTCACAAACAGCGGAACGTTAAAATTAAACAAATCTAGATGTCATTACATACTGACTGTTGAAACGTATTGTTCATTGTGTCAATATTTATTTCTTTATATATATATATATATATATATATATATATATATATATATATAATCCAAATAGAAAGAATTGATATCACATATCACACAATCAAAATAATTAAATAAAAAGCAGGAAAATATGCAGTTCCAAAATATATTCAAATCACTAGCACTTTCTGGATTTTAACATCCATCCTCAGGTGAATACAAATATTGAATAACATTCAATATAATATTGTATTCACCTGAGGATGGATGTTAAAATCCAGAAAGCACTATAGTGATTTAAATATATTTTGGAACTGCATATTATTTAATTATATATATATATATATATATATATATATATATATATATATATATATATCCAAATTGTGTTTTTTAAAAAAAATCACAGTGTCCGGTATAAAATATTAAAAGAAATAGAATAAACAGTACACAAAGTTAAAAATTTAACGCAAGTGCTTTCATTTTATAATCCTCAGGCGTTGCATTTTAAAATAGAAAACTAATAAAAATAAAACTATTTTAAAATGTAACGCCTGAGGATTATAAAATGAAAGCGCTTGCGTTAAATTTTTATCTTTGTGTACTGTTTATTCTATTTCTTTTAATATATATATATATATATATACACACACACACACACACTTAACCATTTATGTAGAACAGCTGTTTTAAAGATAATATTAAAAGTAAGAGACCCATTGAACATGACAAACATCTGTTCCTCATCAAGCATCAACATTTGTTTCATTTACACGTAGATATCCTGTTGTTTACATGGAAAGTCAAAACACGACTGGCCACTAAACACTGACTCAGCAAAATAACAAAGTCGCGATTGTGTCTAGATTTTCATCATAAACATTAAACTGATCTCTCTTGTTATGATACTGGTGTTGCCAATCAGCTGCCCGATGAAAATAATTTTTAACAAATCTGGTTGATTTATTTGGATAGTTATACATGATTTGAATAAGTCTGGTGAAAAATTTCCTCGGCCATTATTGATCAATATATCACGTACACTATCAGAAAGAAACAGAATCTTCCAATTTTCTACGGACAAAGACTTTTGAGGCAGCTGACAGACCTGATCAATATCTGGGTCTGTTACATCACTGTAATATCGAAGATTTATTATCAATTATGTTAGGCCTGATATAACAGGTGCATCTGATTGTGATAGATAAAATTAAATTTAGAATACATACAAATGTATATACACATAACAAAGAAAATCTGCATGTATACTTTTATATTCAAACTGAGGAACGGAACTGGTAATAGTGTAATGGTGCAAATATTCTTTGTGTTTCTTATATATATATATATATATATATATATATATATATTATATATATATATATATATATATATATATATATATATATATATATATACAAAGAATATATATATATATATACAAAGAATATATATATATATATATATAAGAAACACAAAGAATATATATATATATATATATACATATATATATATATATATATATATATATATATATATATATATATATATATAAACATACATACATACAGTAATTTACTAGCTGTATATATCACAATTCCAGTACTATATCAGTTCTACAGGTCAAACAATAGATATTCAAAACTGTGACTATCATAAAAGTAATTCAATTAAATACAGATTTCACTCCACTCAGCTTTTTACCTTGATGACTATTGAACAAAAGTAATTGAAAACTCTTGTTAAAGATTTCGTTCAATATATTCTTATACTATATGGGGTGTAAACATATTTGTTGAAATAAATGTGATTATAAATAAAGAAGTTCAATGTTCTTGTAGAATAAATCCTATACACTTTCTAATTTGATAAAAGGAGTCTGCCCTCATTATCACAAATACTTATCAGAAAATGACAAGTGAAGGAAAAATTCATTACAGCAGCAGGAGCAGTTAATTCGGTGTGATAGTTTGGGGTCTGGAAGAAGTGATTCAGACTGCACAAAGCAGGCTGAGTCATACACACCTACAAAGAGGAATGGCTTCTCTCAGTCTCAATATATGACCTTGCATCCCAGAGTTCTACGTTCCAGACTTCAATTTTTCTTTATAAGAATTCTGTCATTTCAGTCCCTGAGTATTTTGTCTTAAAAATTTTTCTCCTAAGCTGGCATGACTGTACAACATACATGTTAGGAATTCTGTATCCATCCGTTAAATTAAAAACAGATACCGGAATGACTGAACTTTTTATAAAAATTATAAATAACAAATTATCTTAAAACCCAGAGTCTGCTTTGCATGTGCATATTTCTATAAGTGGCTGGCAAGAGATCAAGGGGGCTGATAACACCTTCATTTTACATTAGACACATTATGATATAAATTAACTAAATTTTTGAATCTATTTCTTTGACATTTCTTGATTTCAATTTAAGGACATTCTCCACATATAAGAGACAGTGAGATTTTGTTCTGGCCTTCCAATGGTGACAGTCGGGAGATGTCACACAAAACATTTATCTGGAAGTTTTATGATCACTCTGCCAGTATCCCTGTTTGATTAATAGCCACCATGAATCAGTATTGATGGCAAGATGTGTCACCTTTAGCTGTAGAACCAGTCATGGATGTGGTCAGCCAGAAAAGCTGACCAGAAATAGTGCTGGGGTCAGTCGTGCCCAATCAGCATGTACTGATACCGGGACTGATAGGCTAAAACCTTAGCTGCAGAGATGTGAATGTACTAATTACCAGAGTCAGATTTCATTTCCTGAGTAAACAAATAAAACAGGGGAATTGTGAGTCACTAAACATGACCAACATTTGGGTGATAAATGCAATTAGAGAATTATATTAATCAGGCCTGACAAAGCAGCTGACTCCTATACCCAACCCTGCAACAATAAATATATAATATTGTTGATAAATCTACTAGAATGTCAATTAAAAGACTTCAAAAATTATCTCTTGAATTCATAATTAATGTTATTCAAAATTTAATTAGGATTAACTGCTGCACTTATTCTGCTTAAGAAGTTATTTTGATGTGAGGCCATTTGAGCGTTATCTGTGTCGTTTATCGCTTGAGCAGAAATTAACTGCCTTCAATATGGCTTGTTAGGGTCAGTGATCAGGGTGAAGTGTACCTACACAGACAAACTAACACCTGCAATGTTCTGCATTTGCTTTATCAACATACAAAGGCACATTCATACCATACAAATTTAACATTGAGTTATTGCATTATGATTATATTTAGGGAAACACAGTTGAGATAAAAGATGAAAATGGAACTGGCAGTCTCATCACTTGCAGCTGTCAAAAGTCTGTCTGGGATCAAGATCTAATGCATTAATGAATGCACATATGAAAACATATTTGAGACAGCACAGGAGCAGATGTGTTCTGTTCTTAGTCATCCATAAAAAAAAAAAAAAACAACTCGGGCTAAGCTGTCAAAGAAAGACAACTCATTCTTCTATTGAGCTTGCAGTTAAGAGTTACTCCTCTTGTTGCAAGGGGTGTCACATATACTGCATTATATTATGATTTTAATGCTCTTCTGAAAGCAATATGTGTAAAGACCACATTTATTTGTCCTTTTTCAAAACAGAATATTGAAAGAACTTCAAGTTCAATAAAATATTAGAGATAGTTTTAAGAAAAACAAATGTCTCCCCAGCTCCCTAAATTGAAAGTGCTCCAAATGAAACCTCCTCCCCTTAATGTGCTGCATGGTATGGAGGAGAAAGCACGAGCAGGAACATAGACATTATTAACTCCAATAAGCAACTTAGGAAAAGTGTTCACCAATTATTTTACACCATCCATCCCTCAGATCCAATATAACACTTTAAGGACAACAATTGGATCCTCCCATCCCTACAATATGCATATTTGCAAATGGCATTGAAGTATTGTACAAAATTTCAAGTCTATCGGATAAGCCATATAGGAGGAGAAGCATTCACAAGCTATTTTAACATCCTCCACTTCTCTTAGATCCACTACAACTTTTAGGAAAATAATTGGTTGGATCTTCCTTTCCCAACAATATTCACATCTACGAATGGCAATGAAGCATTGTACAAAGTTTTAAATCTATCCTATATATAGCCATATAGGAAAAGAAGTGTTCATAAGCTATTTTAACACCTTCCACCCCTCTTAGATCCACTACAACTTTTAGGAAAATAATTGGATCCTCCTGTACCACCAATATGCACAATGAAGCATTGTACAAAGTTTCAAGTCTATTTGATAAGCCATATATAGGAAGAGAAGAGTTCACAAAATTTTGTGACAGACAGATCGACAGAAAGTAGAAAAACAATATGTCTCCCCCTGAAAGAGGGGAAACATAAATATAAGTCCAAAGGTGTGATGCCCAATATGTTTTCTATGCTGTCAGATTTACTTTGATACATATTTAAAAATATATGCATCTCATTGGTACCTTCCACCATGATCAAATATTTTCTGTCCATACATCAAATTTTAAGATAGAGGAGCACAATTAGATTTCAAAATATTGAAAATGTCACCATATTTCAAAACAGTAAATAATTTGGGTAATGATACATGTATTACATATTTTTAGTAAATGATTCCATGAAAAATTCATGATTTCATGTTTGTGATAATTTTAAGTACTAGTAATTGTTAGTTTTTTGTCTGTGGAAACGTAGAGCATAAACATACTCAAATCTAATTAGAATTAGATCCTATGATCTGCTCATCTACTATCACTACACATAGGCTACACCTATGTGTAGCGATAGAAGATGAGTGGATCACAGGATCTAATTTTAATTAAGATTGGAACATACTCCAACCTCTTTTACCAAAATTGAAATTGATGACGTACAACACCTGCACACAGGCACTTGACATTTTAAATATATATAATAAAAAGAATTTGTCTTCCTGTAAACAAACTATTCATTGAATAGTGAATAGTCTGTTTACAGGAAGACAATTTTTCTTAATTATATATATTTAAAACGTTGAGTGCCTGTGCACCTGCACTCTGTTGTTTACAAAGTGAAATTGGATATGTCTGTATTTTAGAAAAATTGGAAAAAATATTGATAGAAAGTTTAGGAACATCACAGTAACAATTAACAAGCATTCTGAGAGTATTGCATGGCAATTAATACATAGTCCCCTACCGGTTGCAAAAATTACTGTATCACAACATTATTCAAAGTTCATTTATATGTAGGTTATGGTAAAGGAAAAATTGGGGAACCAGGATAGGAAATCAACTACTATTCGAGTAGAGACTAGACCCAAAAAAAAGACAAATTTATAATTAGGTTTAGGTCTTTAACCAAGTCAATAGTTAGGTTTAATTAAGTCTTTAACCAAGTCAATAAACTGTGACATGTAGATGATCATGAATAATTTAGCTATATTATTGTATTACTATGCTAGAAGTTTTAATGAGTGTAGTACTCTTGTCCACAGAGAATTCATGCTATTTTTCTAAGTTCAAGGGCCATAACTTAATGAAAAATCAACGGACCGAGACGAAATTCGAACTTGATCTGTAACTTGTTATGGCAAAGCAATGTACCAAATATAAAATAAATATCTGCAAGAACAGAGAAAACAAAAGGCCCATGGGCCACATCGCTCACCTGAGAAAAGAGTGTTTATGTTTTAAACCCAACATGGCAGGTGTGACCAGAAAATCAATAGGGGGTCATACACGTTGTAAATATGTGCATTAAGTGTGTAATTATAACAATTGAATGCCCTTCAGTCAAAGATTTTTGGTGCCAAGATTAATGATATTCACCAAGTTGTTCAAAAGGAATCGACGGCGAGTTTTCTTCTTCTTAATTTATAAATGAAGACAAAAATGAAATTATATCACTAGAGATTTATTTGGATGCAAAATTAACAAGAGCAGAAAAAATTTAAAATTTATCTACATTTTTTCCTATATATTCCCATGTAAAATTTCTTAAACACTCCTCCTTATATATTCCCATGTAAAAAAAAAAAAAAATCAAAAAAAAAATCGATCTTCTATGTGGCCCCAACCTTCGTCAGGGGACCATGAATTCCACAAATTTTAATCTGCACTACCTGATAATGATTTTACATTAAAATGACTAATCATTACTATGCTCTTCTTGAGATGAAGATTTTTGAACATATATTTTTTTAAATATTTCAATGTCAAACTTTGAACCCCTATTGTGGCCCCTCCCTACCCCCTGGGGGCATGACTTGAACAAACTTGAATTTACACTACCTGAAGATGCTTCCATATAAATATGATTAATCACAGCTTTGCTATTCTTGAGAAGAAGATTTTTAAAGATTTTTCCTATATATTTGTGTGTAAAACTTTGATCCCCCCTTGGGGCCCCATCTTATCCCCGGGGGCCATGATTTAAACAAACTTGAATCTGCACTATGTCAGAAAGTTTTCATGTAAAAATCAGCTTTTCTGGCTCAATGGTTCTTGAGAAGAAGATTTTTAAAGATTCTTCCTATATATTTGTATGTAAAACTTTGATCCCCTATTGTGGCCCCATCCAACCCCAGGCACCCATGATTTGAACAAACTTGAATCTGCATTATGTCAGGAAACTTTCATGTAAATCTCAGCTTTTCTGGCTCAGTGATTCTTGAGAAGAAGATTTTTAAAGATTTTTCCTATATATTTGTATGTAAAACTTTGATCCCCTATTGTGGCCCCATCCAACCCCCGGGGCCCATGATTTGAACAAACTTGAATCTGCATTATGTCAGGAAGCTTTCATGTAAATCTCAGCTTTTCTGGCTTAGTGGTTCTTGAGAAGAAGATTTTTAAAGTTTTTCCCTATATATTTGTGTGTAAAACTTTGATCCACCCCTTGGGGCCCCATCTTATCCCCGGGGGCCATGATTTGAACAAACTTGAATCTGCATTATGTCAGAAAGTTTTCATGTAAAAATCAGCTTTTCTGGCTTAGTGGTTCTTGAGAAGAAGATTTTTAAAGATTTTTCCTATATATTTGAATGTAAAACTTTGATCCCCTATTGTGGCCCCATCCAACCCCAGGGGCCCATGATTTGAACAAATTTGAATCTGCATTATGTCAGGAAGCTTTCAGGTAAATTTCAGCTCTTCTGGCCCAGTGGTTCTTGAGAAGAAGATATTTAAATGACCCCACCCTATTTTTGCATTTTTGTGATTATCTCCCCTTTGAAAGGGACATGGCCCTTCATTTGAACAAACTTGAAAGCCCTTCACCCAAGGATGCTTTTGGCCAAGTTAGGTTGAAATTGGCCCAGTGGTTCTGGAGAAGAAGTCGAAAATGTGAAAAGTTTACAGACAGACAGACGGACGCCGGACAAAATGTGATCAGAATAGCTCACTTGAACCTTCGGTTCAGGTGAGCTAAAAAGTGCAGAAAACTGGACTGACGGACAGACAAACGGACGGAGCGCAAACCTAAATAGAAAATATCTTTGATATCTACTAATTTCTGTTTATCACAGTAATATGTAATTCGATGAAAGAAAGCAGAGGTGAGCAAGCTCGCGCACATACCCATGCTCCAACATTGCTTGACAATGCCTCACATAAGGAATGGTAATGTTATGAAATACTGCAAGAACAGGACAGACGGGCTCAAAATTATAAGTTCAATAGGGGCATAACTCCCAGAAAAATTACTGAATCAGAATTTTCTGGGAATATGCACATCTACACAGTGTGTCCTTATTAACTACAAAGTTTCATGAAATTCTGTTGAGCGGTCTCATATCTAAATAATTTTTTGTACCAAAAAACATGCCTAGAAATTTTTATAGTAAATCTTGACAGTAATTTGATGCATAAAATCTATCAAAATTCTAAGTGCAAAAAATGTGACTACTAATGTATATATATAAAAAAAAACATACCTGTACAATTAAAATGTCATTATGTTTGTAACATAATTAAGACAAATTTACGTTATATTATAGTATATTTATCATGGAGTTTTAACCATGGTAATTATGATACATGTATATTAAACAGCTAAATGTTGAATTTTAAGCCCAAAAAGGTCTTCAAGATAAGTATATAGTCCCCCCTCCCCCCACAAAACTTTTATGTAAAGGAAAAAACATCATTAAGGAAGTTAGCTCCCGAGCTTTTCAGCACAACTGTGCAGGATGCTACAACTAAGTATTTACTGGTTCAATACTGATCTCATTGGTGCAAACATATTACACATCTATTACTGAACCCTATCCAGTTGAAAATTTTTGTGTCAATTAAAATTTTGAAAGGATTTGGCAGGGACTATATTTTGTGGCGGAAAGATTCATTAATAAAAAATTTCTAAATCTGCGTGATATTACAGTTTTTGGTTCATCTAATACATCTTCTATTTTCATAATCCTATACATGTATATCAGTTTTATAATTTATGATACAAGTAGTTGAGACTTGGAACTAGATCAAATGTTGTAATTTACGAATTTGGTTGATATTTTAAAATATTTTTAAATATATTTAAAAATTAATTTACTTGAAATTTTGTATAAAAATTCAGTATTTTCACCAATAATTTCAAAATTTGATCTCTAACCTCCACTTTTTAAGTTTCATTTTAAATTTAAGACAAGACCTTAAGAATTATGAGAAATTTTAGAAATTGACATTACTCTTAATATGTCCTTTTACCGTAAACTCTCAAATTTGATATCATGGTTTTTTTCGTATATCAAGTGCAAAAAGGTCATTATTTATTGCCATGCATTACTTGTATTAATTTTCTTATATCTGTATTGTTGGAGTACATGTTTATGTATCTATCTTATGTAATGATTGATTTGTGTTTCTTATTCTATATCGACAACAACAGACAAATCAAGTTTACCGGTAATACGCCGGTTTCAAGATACACCTGAGTTATTTCCCTTTGGAGAACTCTCGTATATAGTGAGGCGTGAAACAATTTGTTTACACGTGGGAGTGGGACTAATATTCATCACTGCGTAAGTGAATGTACTCAGTAAGTTTCTCATACGCTGTTTGATCACCCGAATTCAACTGATACACAAACTAAGTAAGTTATAGGTATTTAGGGAGTAATTAAATACCTAGAATTCTTATCATATCACATTATTTCGTTGGTCATAAGTACCATTTCTAAGATATTACTTGCAGATATGATATTGTTTTTATGTTTCCACTTTAGTAAAACATTTCTTTTGATAGTATTTTGTATTTCCCACATTTACATATTAAAAGAGAAGCTGCTTTTAATACATTTCATTGTCTTCTTCACTTATTGTAGGTCCACTCTAGGGCTGCAACGGCCGGGTACCCAAAATAACCGAAAACCGCGGGTCGTGTTGTTCGGGTCGGGTTCAGTTCCATTTTTCCGTATTTCGGTTCGGGTTTGGTTTTTAAAATAGAATCATTATTAGAAATCCATTTAAACGAAATGTCGTTCCTCAAAGGTGGCTGTATTTTGATCAATAATGTGGACAAAACTGTAAATAATGGCAGTATATGTAAGATATGACAGACGCATTGAAAATACGCCACAGGATCAACATCGTCAATGACAAAACATTGAAAGCATGGATGGAAACGAGTAGAAGTGACAATGCTGCTTCTAGTACCATGGATGTCGAGTTTAAACCTCAGTCCACGTCCCCGAGTAATTATTGTGACAAAATACAATAAAGGTTTTTGATTTTTACTGTATATTAGATTTTTAAAATAGTTATATAGACCCAAACCGAAATACCCGCGAACCCAAAATAAAAAATTAAGAACCGACCCGACCCGAAATTTTTTGGAACCGTGACAGCCGTAGTCCACTCTGTCCCACTTTGTCATTCAAAGTTCCACTAAATGCATCTCCTACACAGAAGAGTTCGTATCTCAAAACTGGCGTATTGAATAAATCTTCAGTACAAAAGGGGTCATGTTTAGAACACTGTAGCTCGATCAGTAACAATACTACCCCCATTTTCCTTTTTAATTTCCTAATTCTCCTTCAATGTAGAAATCAAAAATACACTTCCCAAAAATTTGACATTCCTCGAAATCTCGGGTGCGAACCTTTTTAATGTTGAATGGGACAGTTATCTTAGTAATGTATCTAAATGGTCTTGTATATTGGGTAAAATATTACCTCTTCTCCAGGGTTTAACCTCTGTTCCTCAAAGCAAAAACACTGAAAGAAAAATTACAGGTGTAATGAGAAATGAAATAAATGAATGTGTCATTGTATTTCAATTCAATAAAACAAACATTAAAAGTCCATAATGACATTTGTTCTTAATTATCAATCATTCTGAGTACCTGAATTTTGTTGAAATAGTATCCAGCCTGAAAGGGAACTATGGTGTAGGTGGAAATTCCTATAATGGGTTTATCAGTGGGATTTTTTGCAGTATAAAATGCCAAGGCTGTCTCCCCAACACGAACCTGAAGTGTACATATATCTCGTGAGAACTTGAAATAATACTAACAGTTTGAGCAAAGATTATTTAAGTAGTTATCCCTTAAATAGGTTTAAAATCTGTCATTGTGGCTCTTTTCTCCATCAAATTAAAAAAAATAATAACTTGGTACATTATCAAACAAGAGGCTAATAGGCCTATCTGGGAGAAATCACTCAGTCCTACACACACCGGTGTACCTACCACGTGATGGAGATGAAGCAATCAGTAAAAAACAACTCAAGATAAACATGTAACTGGATCAGGCAAAGCCACCCGCATCCTTGTACTCTATCATCATCGCAAACCACATTTGTGGAATAGAATGAAACAATATTTCGTGATTTGTGAAAATGGCACTTCAATCATATAAAAGAGATTTTCCATGAATTTCCCCATATATTCCATTGAACCCCTTTCGTTGCCCTGTCCTTTACTCAAACATCATGGTCTGAACATGAGTCTACACTGCATGAGGATGCTTGTATACTATTTTGATTTATAAAACCATGGTGGTTCTTGAGAAAATTTTAAAGAAATTTCCTATATATAATCCTGTGTAAAACTTTGAACCCCCCCCCCCCTCTTAATCCCTTTCATCTTAATGTCCCTTCACAGCCCAAGGGGTCATGGCATGAACATACTCAAATCAACATTACATAAGGATGCTTACATATCAATTTTACATAGTGTACCCATGTGATTTTTTAAGAAGAAATAAGATGTTTGTGAGACACTAATGACCCAAGAATATGATTACAACATTTTAGTGAATAATTTTCAAAGTAAGTCAGAAGTCAATTTCAAGGTCAACAAATCTGGTACCAATGGAAAGGTTTTCTCACAAGAAATGCACATGCTAAATATGAAAGCAGTGCTTTACGGTTTAAAAGATATAGCTTATATTAAAATTTTGTAAAAGTAGATCAAAGGTCAATGTAAAGGTCACCAGGTAAAAGATATTGGTACCGATGGAAAGGTCTTGCCACAAGAAATACACATGCCAAATAGGAAAGATTTACCTCTTGTGTTGTCAAAGATATGACCAAGGTTGAAGTTTTTTGTCACAGACAGATGGACAGACATTTTTCAGACAGGCTTGGTGCCTGTGATGTAAACAAACTTGGAGCTTCATATTATGTATTTTCAAGTGTCTATTAAAATATCTAATATTGCCTTTTCTAGTCCAGTAGTTTTTGAGAAGAAAACTCTCAAACCACGAACTTGGAAAGAGTGTACTCCTTCATTTTAAAACAAATTGAATCTTCTTCACTCAAGGTTGCTTTGCGCAAAGTTTGGTTGAAATTAGCTGTGTGGTTCTTGAGAAGATAAAAATGCAAGAAGTTTACACACAACACGTAAACAAACAAAGGGGACAAAATTCGATAAAAAAAAAATCACGTGAAGTTTTAGCATACAACCTATGAGGCAGAGGGGAAGCTGTACGTTTCACACTATTACCTGTATACAGGTGTCACACTATTACCTGTATACAGGTGTCACACTATTACCTGTAAACAGGTGTCACACTATTACCTGTAAACAGGTGTCACACTATTACCTGTATACAGGTGTCACACTATTACCTGTATACAGGTGTCACACTATTACCTGTATACAGGTGTCACACTATTACCTGTATACAGGTGTCACACTATTACCTGTATACAGGTGTCACACTATTACCTGAATTTCCTTCTGTTGAGGTCTGAACCGCCACTGCATCTGAGCAGACAAATCAGCATTAAATTTGACTGTGATCACTCGGTCCTGGGGCTTCATATTCTCCACCTTCTCACTGCCTAGCTGAATGGCCTTACCTCCCCTTCCTGATTTCTGTCATCCCAAACAACATGAATATTTAAGTAGTGAATCTTCACTATATATCTTAAAATCACTATAGCCTATTATAGATGTTCAACATGCCGTAGAGAACTTAATATCGCAAAATGTCTCATGGACGTCAAATCGCGTGATCATGAATTCGCGATTGGTCTATTAATCAAGAGTTTTAACATGTGTTTAAGCAATATTAAAATAAAAGTAAGTAATTTCCTTTTGCGACTGATGTTTCTCAAGAAGTTACATGAAAATAAATTTTTCGCGTATATTCATATCTACAGTGCTAGGTTAGGTATATATACTGATTTCATGCTACAGAGTTCAGAACACAGCTGAGTTTTACAACACATTTCATTGATCTTGGCGTACCAGATGTATCATGCCCAGCTGTCTGCATGTGTTCATATTGTGATCAGTATGTGGGACTTTGTTTTCAATGATTTCATTTTTGTGTAGATGTCAGAAAATTGAAGAATTGAAGAGTCTGTTCAGTTTCTTCCTACACAAACCACACAGTTACTTCGCTTAATAAGCTGTCATCTAGGTGCAACTTACATAATACAGCACTGGTTTAGAACCACAACCATTTCATCAAATATTTTCTGTCCATTTTGGGGACAAAACCATACAAAATCCCATGACATAAACAATAAGGCAGTGGCAGCATGGGCATCGTCTTTACTGTGTATTCAATAACAAGTTACCGATAGGCACTTTCATTACATACCTTGTAAAGCCAAGGTGTTTTAATTTATGTGTTTGTACTATAAGCTACCAATAGACACTTTCATTACATACCTTGTAAAGCCATGGTGTTTTAATTTATGTGTTTGTACTATAAGAATAAATCTGTCAAGGGAGAGAGTGAATTGTACACCTGGCCTGCTCCTATGATGGACAAATTCTGAAAACAATTTCTTTTTCAATGTCAAATATCACATTTTACGGTGTTTAGGTAACAATTAAAGGTTTTTTGAAGTTAAGACATTATAATGATTTTGTTTGTCAAAAGGGCTTCAAATCTGTTTGAGAGTCAGACAAATCAGTGTGAAAATTAATTCATATTTCCTTTAAACTCATCATTTTGAAAATATCCAGCATTTAAAGGGAGGGGGGGGGGGTGTGTCTTGGTACAGTTAATCTAATAATGGTTAGGGGTAATCTGATTGCCATCCTTCAATAAAACTCATTGTGTATTGGTAAATGATTATTGTAGAAAACTTACCTCTGGTAAATAAGTATTGTTTATTAAATTGCAAATGTATCTGTGTATTGGTAAATGAGTATTTATTGAATAGAGACCCTAACTGTGTATTGGTCAATAAGTATTGATTATTGTAGAGAACTTATCCGTGTATTGTTAAATGAATATTGATTAATTGATCTTACCTGACAAAAGACTCGATACAGAGGGACGGACAAGACGGTAGCTCCAGTCATAACAATAATTACCGCGGTGGAATAGCGTAACCTGTCCATCCAGCCGGAGTCCGGTTTCTTTGTAGAGTGAAATCGTACACACTTCGTTATACCAAGTCTCTGTCCAGGCTTATTGCATTTTATGTTAAAGTCACTAAAGATATTTCGATTTAAATTCCTTGTAAAAGAGTGAAATGAGAGTCCTGGCACTTTAAACAGACAGTTCCAAGGGGCAGGGGAATGTCTCGCGGACACATTCCTCACTGTTCTCAGTAGTGTACTGCCGATGTAGAGGACCATCCTGTGGGAAATTGAAGAATGGAAAGTAAAACTAAACTGTTTTATATTCCCTAGAGAAAGTAAAACTAAACTGTTTAATATTCCCTACAGAAAGTAAACATTACCATATAAAACAGGTGTTTTGATTGAAAATAAAGGCAAATTCTGAGCAATGCTGAATAAGTGTGACACACACTCAACATGACGCGAATTGTCTCTATAGAATGACAACACAGTCAAGAAATTTCATATCAACATTGCTGCATAAGTGGGAAGGAGTCTGATATCCAATGCACGTCTTGTTTTTGTTTTGATTTATATATTTCAGCACTTTTTCTTCTTTTCTTGTGAAACATGAAGAGATGTACTCCCCAAGTATTTTTCTTGGTTGTACGGGATATATTTCCTCTCACTAAAGAGGGATAATCGCGTTTTCATAAGAATATCTCCACGTAGGGGAAGTGTTTACAACCTGTTAAATATATCCATTATTTTTAAACCTACGAATAGGAATTCAACAAATTGTTGTGAATGATTAGTTTGCGTACTAAAAGATTCTAAGGACCTGGACGCCGTTTCATCAAACATTGTAACTAGTTGCATAAGCTTAGTTTGGCGTAACTTTCTGACTAGACTAAATATTTTACGTAAGTCCGTTTCAACAAATGACGTAACTTTTGAATTTACGTAAGTTTTCTATATACTAACTAGTGGAAACGTTATGTCAGGTAGAACCCTTATGTAAGTACCTACGTAAGCAAAAATCATGGCCGACTGCTAGCTGTTTGTAAATATATATGGAATTTTTACTGACGAGCTTTGCGTCGTGATTGACTTTTTCAAGACAGGATGCTTTTAGATGTTTACAACAATAAATATGTAAGGATTACTTCCCTTCGAAAACTAGTACATTTATGGCTTACCTTTAGTTTACTGTATGATTAATTTCCATAAGTGTATATATCTGTACATGAATGATGAATGTACAGTGTTATTCCCAAATCCCTTTGTAAAGTATTCCACCATAAAGGGAACATTCACTTTGTTGTATTATATGTAGGCTATTTATAAATCTCTTCAAAACTTCCGCTCTGACTAACTTGGAACAAATGATTAGCGAGCCCGATTCAATTCGATCTCTGTTGTATGGTGGGTGGATTTACGGGAGTGTAATGTATATTTCATGAACATTTACTACTTTCCATTGTATATCTTAAATCTTGAAAAAATATCCCATTTTAAGAGAAACATCATATAAATATATTATGTATTTATTAAGACGGGATTTTTATTCAAGATTTTTAAAATATCAATAATAAAGTTCTTCCAAAAAAAAAGTCTTCATAACAGTTTGATACTTGACGAATTTCGGTGATAGGTGATATTCACAGTGAATCGAAGTCGTCGGTGTGCAGGATAATCCGTACAGATATATATTTTATGTTATCAAATAAAGAAAAACATCTACATGTACATGTATATCAGGCACCAATCGGAGTGAATGGGAAGGGGGGGGAGGGGGGGGGGGGGGGGTCACCCTGCGTTGCTACTCCACTTTTTTAACAATACTGTTTTGTTTTTTTTGTACTGTAAATAAATGAGAGGAAATTATAAATAAAAACTATTTAGCGAAGTATGATCATGAGCATTAATAGAAGAAGTCTAACCCCCTCCCCCCCAACACACACACGGTGTTTATAGGAAAATGTTTTGAGGCACTCATAATAGAAGACTAGCACCCCCACGATTGAAAAAAATAAAACCTGAGAGAGAGAAAATTGTGGCAATCACTGCAATAAATTCTAACACCACCCATTCCACCCCACCTCCGAATCAGGATTTTGCAGACAGGACAAAACACTTTTTTTTTTGCGTTATAAGATTATTTGAAAAGCCAACATCTAATTTATGTTCCAGCTGCACCCCCCCCCCTTTCACTTTGCAAAACGATGGTACCTGCCTGTATATAATCCCAAATTATAAAATATGCACACATATTCAATTGTTCAAACACATTTAGGCCTATGAGTCTACATTAATTATCCAATTAAAGTATTACAAATATATAGATAATATATATATAATGTAGATGTATCGTGTCAACCTACATGCATTGAAATATGATAACCTTTGAAATCATAAAACAACTACTTTTTGTAAGAGAAGAGATGTAAAATATATACATATTTATATAGATTAGAATATATTTTGTTGATGGAGTGATATATTTGATTTAGTATGCAGTGCCCAATTAGTATGGTATAGGAAAATATAACTGCCTCTGCCAACATGGCCATCTCTGTCTCCTCCCAATTCCGCTTGTGCATTTTCTTTGCATTCTTTTCATTCATTATTTTGGTCCAGATGACAAGTGAAAAAAAACAAAAGTATGATGTATGCATGCTCAGGACGCGGTAACTAAGCACGTAAGCTTAGTCGAGTAGTAACATACGCATGTATTTACGTCGTTTCGTGAAACGCGGTTTGCACTAAACCAAGATTATACGTACATAACTAGATTTACTTAGTCAGCATAAGACTTAGTTAGTTGAAAATTTACACTTATTGATGAAACAGAGTCCTGTATCCTACACCTTATAAAAGTGATTGTGTCCTCAATTATGTAATTTGTAAATATAAACTTTTTCTGAAATCAGAAGTTAAAAGTACTACTCAAAATCAAAACTGAAAAGCAGTTTTGCATATTATCACACATTCATAGAAATTAATATGGGGACAAATACATAATAAGGATACATTTATGGCTCTCTGTAATAGATATCGTAAGACACCCACAGCTCGAATTTCCTCAGTGTTTACATAAGCCACACACGCATATCTTTTGTTTAATATAGGTGAGCCCAAAATCACCTTAAAAATTACTTACCTTCACGATATCATGAGTCAAATATTTATGAAAAGCAAAAACGGTGAGTGTAAATCCCCAAAACAGAAATATTATGCAAGCAGTTAGCAGGTTCAACTCGGCATGAGAACACTACAAACCGGAAACTTATAATGTGAATCTAAGTTACAAAATTAAAACGTTGGAAATATTTTTCACTTGTGATATAGACTGTGATATAAAAACTAGGAACGATATGTGAATAGACTATATGAATAATAATATGTTACATTGTTTTCATTAGAAAAATAATAATTCACCACTTAAATGTAGTTCTTTAATTTTGATAGTGTTGAATATAAATCGGTATTTCGGAAAAGATCACAGTTAGTTCAGCTACTAACAAAAATGGCAGCCTCCATACTCATGCCTTACAAGCTGTGATAAAGTGTCCAGATTCGCGTATATTCGGTTGTGTTGGTGGATAGTTTATCTTCAGATTACCTCAGAAGGAAAGAAGCAATGGGTATTCTCGAGAAAATAGCCGAAATTGAGAGGGAAATTTCCCGAACCCAGAAAAATAAAGGTTTGTCTTAGTTGTTTTCGTGGCAAAAATTAGATAAAATTTCTAATTTCTCCGTGTCCACATTGAGGGAAAAAATGAGACTGAGCAAACATGTTTGTAAAACTTATGACTACAGACCTGGGCGAGGGATTTTGGCTATTCTCTTTAAAGATGTAGGCTATGCCACTTCTCAAATGAGAATAGGATTCTGGCACCAAGAACGGATTGATGAATTGTCTATAAATATTATGTCTTACGGCGTGACCGTTTTTGAGGGTGAAGCAAAGAGTATTGGCATCTATAGAATCCAAAAAATATCCCAAAGTTAGCACTAAACGTGTGAGGACAACATCCTCCTAACTTTAATGTATATTTGATCCGCCTTTTCGTTGACATCGGGAAACATATTGTGACGTCATATTCAGCGTCAGTGTTTAGCAAATTTACAAACATAGTAGGGCTGTCACGGTTCCAGAAATTTTCGTGTCAGGTCGGTTCTAAATTTTTTACTTCGGGTATTTCGGTTCGGGTTTATATAACTATTTTAAAAATTTGATATACAGTTAAAATCAAAAACCTTTATTGTATTTTGTTACAATAATTACTCGGGGATGTGGACTGTGGTTTAGATTCGATATCCATGGTACTAGAAACAGCATTGTCACTTCTACTCGTTTCCATTCCATTCTTGCAATGTTTTGTCATTGACAATGTTGATACTGTGGTGTATTTTAAATGCATCTGACATATCTTACATACTGTCATTGTTGATAGTTTTGTCCACAATGCCATCATTTTATAATTGATAGAAATACAGCCACCTTTGAGGATTTTGATGACATTTTGTTAAAACGGATTTTTAGTAATGATTCTATTTTAAAAACTAGATCCGAACAGAAATACGGAATAATGGAACCGAACCCGACCTAAACAACACAACCCGCGGTTTTCGGTTATTTCGGGTACCCGTTGCAGCCCTAAAACATAGGAGACATGGTACAATCGTTCTGATCATGAACCTGTTTGAAATAAACATATCAAACCGAAAATCAAGGCAATGAATTGAACATTGAATCGAGGGTTTATATTGAACAGTATCGATATTTCCTCGAATCGTTTCAGCCCTAGTAAGTATACGTAATTTATGCATAATTGTCCTGTTGTCAGAGTGAGTTGGTGACCGTTAGTTAGTCATTTCTCTTGCTATGATAAGTCTATAGAATTAGATGTTTATAACATTGACTATTGTATGTATTATTTGTACTGCGTAGACTTTGAGGATCTAAATATTGCATGATTGGTTCTCACATTACCGCTGTGGTGTTTTTTTTCATAGCTACTGAGTACCATCTAGGATTGTTAAAAGCTAAACTTGCAAAATACAGACAGCAGTTGTTAGAGCCAGGGGGAAAATCTACATCTAAGGTATGTGAAATTTCAGAAAAATGGAAGGTTGTGGCCACCATGGACCTGTTCAATTTGTGAGCTGGATGTTAGAGGTGAGAGCACCTGCCAGTGACTGAAAAAACGGAGCCATAGTTCAATTCCAGGTCCAGACATAGAGTTTATTTGTGCATCTTGTCCTTTCTTGATAAGCTAATTCTGAAATTTTGCTTGAGGTCACTTGAAAAATTCAATAAAATTTCACTTTGTATTAATGTTAGATGTTAGATTTGAAAAGTTTTTAAGACATCCAAAATTTATTGTATCCTTTTGATATCTTTAACATTTATGACAGAATAAAGATATGTGACAATATTGTTTTGGGTGTTTTTGCATGACATTGCTCATTTTTAGGGTGAGGGTTTTGATGTGATGAAATCTGGAGATGCCCGAGTGGCCCTGATTGGATTCCCTTCTGTAGGAAAGGTGGGTAAGATATATGACCGTTTGTATTTCAATATTTGTCTTAATTATACCCGCACTTTCTAAAGAAAGTTCGGGTATATTCTTGTTACCCTGGTCAGTCCGTCTGTCACACTTTCTTCTTCCTCAAACTGCTCTTTTATTTCAAGTGGTAACCAATTTATCTTTTGGAATATGATAGGTGGTGTACTGAAGATATATGATAAGGTTTTATAATATTCAATTTTACCCTAGGGGCAAAACGGGGGTCAAAAAATGACGTTTTTTCAACAAAAACCTGGTTCCCAGAACTCCTACATTTCATGCAGTAGCCCAATCATCTTTTGGAAGATGATTGGTTGGGTCCTGTAGATGTACAATAAGGTTTCGGAATTTTCATTTTCACCATGGGGGTCGAAAATGATGCTTTTTAACACAACCTTGGTTCCCAGAACTCCTCTTACAATTTACACAGTAGCCTAATAATCTTTTGGAAGATGATTGCTGGTGTCCTGTAGATGTGCAATAAGGTTTTGGAATCTTCATTTTCACCCCTGGAGTCAGATGAGGGTCGAAAAATGACGCTTTTTTGCACAAAAGAACCCTGGTTCCCACAACTCCTCTTACATTTTAAGCAGTATCCTAATAATCTTTAGGGAGATGGTTGCTGGTGTCCTGTAGATGCACAATAGGGTTTCGGAATTTTTATTTTTGCCCTGGGGGTCGAAAAATGACGATTTTGTACCCAAAAAAAACCTTGTTCCCAGAACTCCTCTTACATTTTAAGCAGTATCCTAATAATCTTTTGGATGATGATTGCTGGTGTCCTGTGGATGTGCAATAAGGTTTTGGAATTTTTATTTTTGCCCTGAGGGCCAAATGGGGGTCGAAAATGATGCTTTTTGTACAAAAAAACCTTGGTTCCCAGAACTCCTCTTACAATTTATGCTTAAAATTAATTTTAAAATAACGATTGTGGCTCCTTTGCCAGTAACACCAATATGACGAAGAGTATATCTAAAGGCAAACACTTGTGTGCGGGTATTACTGTCTTATGACAGCATCTAGAATTATGTCTGTATTATATATACTATCTGTATGGTTATAAATAGAACAATAAACAGATGACTTAAATTACTGGTTTATGTTGCATTATCACAAGACACTTACAAGTCTTCTTTTTTTTTGTATTTGTAAATATGACTGCATGATTTTCATTCATATTAGTACTACATTGTAGGAGTATCCCCTCATCATTTTTATGCCCCCTTGGCTTACCCCTCAGCCCTGTCAGTTCTCTCTGCATACATCTGTCTGTCACTATCTCAACACCATACATTTAGCATAATCATTGGAACCTTTATTAGATACCAAATATTGATGACCTCATATTGTTTGACCTTGAGGTATTATATTTAGATTCTGTAAATTTTGTAGAATACTATAAGGGGATCATTGTCATCAGTTCTGTGTTCATCAATAAATCCAACTTACCAAAATAACTTCAATCAAACGAGAATCTGAAGACTTGGAATTTTAAACAAGCTTGTTCAATATTCTTTTTGACTTTTATGTCAGAGTTCTCTTGGCTGTATATGACTGAGGTATTGTATTGCCAGCACTTGGCCTCTGTCTGTTGTCGGCATCTTAACAATTATATTTTTGTCATTTTCTCCAGAATGGTTGCATACTCAGTGGCCATACTCTGTATGGATCATGGTTGCTATTGCTTTTTGGAGCAATCAGATTTTCAATATGATTTTTGATTAACAGAGTTTTCTAGAAATGTCAATCTCCAGTCTTCAGTTTGGGTACAAGTGGTCCCCTTGTGGTTTCTGGGAGTTAATTTTCAGGGCTTGAAACTAACCTTTTGTGTCACCAGTCTAACCGGGCTGATAGGGTTTATTTTCAACAAGTCTGCAGAAAAATTTACCTGGGTTTTCCAGAAATAATTAAACATATTTCATTAATGTTATTCAAATAGAATAATGAGATTTAACTCGATATGCCTCAAACAATAACACAACAGTAATCAGATTCGTCAGATGTCTACAGAGGAATGCCAAAGGCATTTTTAAGATTTGATAAGCAAGTTTTCAAAATAACGTTTTAGAAAATTGACCAGTCCCATCAGACTGACTAAAACAAATATCAATCAGTCCACCAGACTTTTAAGCAGTCACGGACTGACGGGCATATGTTGATATTTCGTGCCCTGAATTTCGGAGTGATCATTAATCAAGAATTTTAATATGGCCACCGTGGGTTTTGATTGGCTAACATTTTTCAAAGCACATGAGTTGTTGTTGAGCTAATCAAGATATGTCAGATAATTGGTTACTTTATGTTTTTGATTTGATTGACAGTCAACATTACTGGGTACCCTGACATCCACCAAAAGTGAATGTGCTGCTTATGAGTTCACAACTTTGACCTGCATTCCTGGTGTTATAGAGGTGAGTTCATAACCTTGACCTGTATTACTGGTGTTATAAAGGTGAGTTCACAACCTTGACCTGCATTCCTGGTGTTATAGAGGTGAGTTCATAACCTTGACCTGTATTACTGGTGTTATAAAGGTGAGTTCACAACCTTGACCTGCATTCCTGATGTTACAGAGGTAAGTTCACAACCTTGACCTGCATTCCTGGTGTTATAGAGGTAAGTTCACAACCTTGACCTGCATTCCTGGTGTTACAGAGGTAAGTTCACAACCTTGACCTGCATTCCTGGTGTTATAGAGGTAAGTTCACAACCTTGACCTGCATTCCTGGTGTTATAGAGGTGAATTCATAACCTTGACCTACATTCCTGATGTTACAGAGGTGAGTTCACAACCTTGACCTGCATTCCTGGTGTTATAGAGGTAAGTTCACAACCTTGACCTGCATTCCTGATGTTACAGAGGTGAGTTCACAACCTTGACCTGCATTCCTGATGTTACAGAGGTGAGTTCACAACCTTGACCTGCATTCCTGGTGTTATAAAGGTGAGTTCACAACCTTGACCTGCATTCCTGATGTTACAGAGGTGAGTTCACAACTTTGACCTGCATTCCTGATGTTATAGAGGTGAGTTCATAACCTTGACCTGCATTCCTGGTGTTATAGAGGTGAGTTCATAACCTTGACCTGCATTCCTGGTGTTATAGAGGGCGAAGCCCTATCACGGCCCCAAGGGCCGTGAGAGCGGAGCTCTCCCTATAGGTAACACGTATATACATGTTTAAAAGGAAAATATAGGGAAATAATGAAAAATTAAACCATACCTATGGAACTTGCAAAGTTTGGTACTAATGGCGTCGATTCGAATATTATCGCGTGGACATGTATTTCTCCATTTTGAATCTCGTCTACCCTAGTTCACGTCGTTCTGAGATGTTACATAAAATTCGTACAAGCATGTAAATCTTATTTTCTTAATCATGTATAATCACTCCACGATTAACGCCATGTTTGTTGTTGTGGTTCAAACGCTATGTTTGTAAATTTCCTAAATAACGACGCTGAATATGACGTCACAATGTACTGTTTACATCAATTGCGTTATATTTCCCGCGTTCAATATGTAGGTGGATCAAATATCCAAAATTAGGATGCTTTGATACAGTTCCGTCCTCGTGCTAACTTCAGGTTGTCTTTGTTCTGTTTTGGATATAGATACCAATGCCAAAATTTGTTTGCTTCGCCCTCAAACACGGTCACGCCGTAAAACATATTAGAGGTGAATAAAGAACCTTGACTTCTTGACCTGGTTTTGTTGAAATGATTCTAAACCCTCTTACTGGGAGTAGTGGGTGGTGTTGATTCTAAACCCTTTCATTCCTGATGTTACTGAGGGGAGTCTCAATCCTTGACCTTGCATTCCAACTGAGAGGAATCTTACGATTTTATAATTGATGAATCTTTCGATGTTACTAATTAGAAATTGTCACTTATGATAAGAATTACAACAATTGTAAAAAAAAAAAAAAAAAAAAATTGAAAATTTTATAAATGAGGTAAAATTTTGGTAATTTGTAGGTTATTATTAGAATCTTGAAAGTTTTGTAACCAAATAAAGTTATAGTCACAGTCCATCATATAGTTATAGTCACAGTCCATCATAAAGTTATAGTCACAGTCCATCAAATAAAGTTATAGTCACAGTCCATCAAATAAAGTTATAGTCACAGTCCATCAAATATAGTTATAGTCACAGTCCATCAAATAAAGTTATAGTCACAGTCCATCAAATAAAGTTATAGTCACAGTCCATCAAATAAAGTTATAGTCACAGTCCATCAAATATAGTTATAGTCACAGTCCATCAAATATAGTTATAGTCACAGTCCATCAAATATAGTTATAGTCACAGTCCATCAAATATAGTTATAGTCACAGTCCATCATAAAGTTATAGTCACAGTCCATCATATAGTTATAGTCACAGTCCATCATAAAGTTATAGTCACAGTCCATCATAAAGTTATAGTCACAGTCCATCAAATAAAGTTATAGTCACAGTCCATCAAATATAGTTATAGTCACAGTCCATCATATAGTTATAGTCACAGTCCATCATATAGTTATAGTCACAGTCCATCATAAAGTTATAGTCACAGTCCATCATAAAGTTATAGTCACAGTCCATCATAAAGTTATAGTCACAGTCCATCATATAGTTATAGTCACAGTCCATCAAATAAAGTTATAGTCACAGTCCATCAAATATAGTTATAGTCACAGTCCATCATAAAGTTATAGTCACAGTCCATCATAAAGTTATAGTCACAGTCCATCATATAGTTATAGTCACAGTCCATCATAAAGTTATAGTCACAGTCCATCATAAAGTTATAGTCACAGTCCATCATATAGTTATAGTCACAGTCCATCATATAGTTATAGTCACAGTCCATCAAATAAAGTTATAATCACAGTCCATCATAAAGTTATAGTCACAGTCCATCATAAAGTTATAGTCACAGTCCATCATAAAGTTATAGTCACAGTCCATCAAATATAGTTATAGTCACAGTCCATCAAATATAGTTATAGTCACAGTCCATCAAATATAGTTATAGTCACAGTCCATCATAAAGTTATAGTCACAGTCCATCATAAAGTTATAGTCACAGTCCATCATATAGTTATAGTCACAGTCCATCATAAAGTTATAGTCACAGTCCATCATATAGTTATAGTCACAGTCCATCAAATAAAGTTATAGTCACAGTCCATCAAATATAGTTATAGTCACAGTCCATCATAAAGTTATAGTCACAGTCCATCATAAAGTTATAGTCACAGTCCATCATATAGTTATAGTCACAGTCCATCATAAAGTTATAGTCACAGTCCATCATAAAGTTATAGTCACAGTCCATCATATAGTTATAGTCACAGTCCATCATATAGTTATAGTCACAGTCCATCAAATAAAGTTATAATCACAGTCCATCATAAAGTTATAGTCACAGTCCATCATAAAGTTATAGTCACAGTCCATCATAAAGTTATAGTCACAGTCCATCATAAAGTTATAGTCACAGTCCATCAAATAAAGTTATAGTCACAGTCCATCATAAAGTTATAGTCACAGTCCATCAAATATAGTTATAGTCACAGTCCATCAAATATAGTTATAGTCACAGTCCATCATAAAGTTATAGTCACAGTCCATCATAAAGTTATAGTCACAGTCCATCAAATAAAGTTATAGTCACAGTCCATCATATAGTTATAGTCACAGTCCATCATATAGTTATAGTCACAGTCCATCATAAAGTTATAGTCACAGTCCATCATATAGTTATAGTCACAGTCCATCATATAGTTATAGTCACAGTCCATCATATAGTTATAGTCACAGTCCATCATATAGTTATAGTCACAGTCCATCATATAGTTATAGTCACAGTCCATCATATAGTTATAGTCACAGTCCATCATAAAGTTATAGTCACAGTCCATCATATAGTTATAGTCACAGTCCATCATAAAGTTATAGTCACAGTCCATCATATAGTTATAGTCACAGTCCATCAAATAAAGTTATAGTCACAGTCCATCAAATATAGTTATAGTCACAGTCCATCATAAAGTTATAGTCACAGTCCATCATATAGTTATAGTCACAGTCCATCATATAGTTATAGTCACAGTCCATCAAATAAAGTTATAGTCACAGTCCATCAAATATAGTTATAGTCACAGTCCATCATAAAGTTATAGTCACAGTCCATCATAAAGTTATAGTCACAGTCCATCATATAGTTATAGTCACAGTCCATCATAAAGTTATAGTCACAGTCCATCATAAAGTTATAGTCACAGTCCATCATATAGTTATAGTCACAGTCCATCATATAGTTATAGTCACAGTCCATCAAATAAAGTTATAATCACAGTCCATCATAAAGTTATAGTCACAGTCCATCATAAAGTTATAGTCACAGTCCATCATAAAGTTATAGTCACAGTCCATCAAATATAGTTATAGTCACAGTCCATCATAAAGTTATAGTCACAGTCCATCATAAAGTTATAGTCACAGTCCATCATAAAGTTATAGTCACAGTCCATCAAATAAAGTTATAGTCACAGTCCATCATAAAGTTATAGTCACAGTCCATCATATAGTTATAGTCACAGTCCATCATATAGTTATAGTCACAGTCCATCATATAGTTATAGTCACAGTCCATCATAAAGTTATAGTCACAGTCCATCAAATAAAGTTATAGTCACAGTCCATCAAATAAAGTTATAGTCACAGTCCATCACATAAAGTTATAGTCACAGTCCATCAAATAAAGTTATAGTCACAGTCCATCATAAAGTTATAGTCACAGTCCATCATAAAGTTATAGTCACAGTCCATCATATAGTTATAGTCACAGTCCATCATAAAGTTATAGTCACAGTCCATCATATAGTTATAGTCACAGTCCATCATAAAGTTATAGTCACAGTCCATCATATAGTTATAGTCACAGTCCATCATATAGTTATAGTCACAGTCCATCATAAAGTTATAGTCACAGTCCATCATAAAGTTATAGTCACAGTCCATCATATAGTTATAGTCACAGTCCATCATATAGTTATAGTCACAGTCCATCATAAAGTTATAGTCACAGTCCATCATATAGTTATAGTCACAGTCCATCATAAAGTTATAGTCACAGTCCATCAAATAAAGTTATAATCACAGTCCATCATAAAGTTATAGTCACAGTCCATCATAAAGTTATAGTCACAGTCCATCAAATAAAGTTATAATCACAGTCCATCATAAAGTTATAATCACAGTCCATCATAAAGTTATAGTCACAGTCCATCATAAAGTTATAGTCACAGTCCATCATATAGTTATAGTCACAGTCCATCATAAAGTTATAGTCACAGTCCATCATAAAGTTATAATCACAGTCCATCATATAGTTATAGTCACAGTCCATCATATAGTTATAGTCACAGTCCATCAAATATAGTTATAGTCACAGTCCATCATAAAGTTATAGTCACAGTCCATCAAATATAGTTATAGTCACAGTCCATCAAATAAAGTTATAGTCACAGTCCATCAAATAAAGTTATAGTCACAGTCCATCAAATAAAGTTATAGTCACAGTCCATCATAAAGTTATAGTCACAGTCCATCAAATATAGTTATAGTCACAGTCCATCAAATAAAGTTATAGTCACAGTCCATCAAATAAAGTTATAGTCACAGTCCATCATAAAGTTATAGTCACAGTCCATCAAATAGTTATAGTCACAGTCCATCAAATAAAGTTATAGTCACAGTCCATCAAATAAAGTTATAGTCACAGTCCATCATAAAGTTATAGTCACAGTCCATCAAATAAAGTTATAGTCACAGTCCATCATAAAGTTATAGTCACAGTCCATCAAATAAAGTTATAGTCACAGTCCATCAAATATAGTTATAGTCACAGTCAATCAAATAAAGTTATAGTCACAGTCCATCAAATATAGTTATAGTCACAGTCCATCATAAAGTTATAGTCACAGTCCATCATATAGTTATAGTCACAGTCCATCATATAGTTATAGTCACAGTCCATCATAAAGTTATAGTCACAGTCCATCATATAGTTATAGTCACAGTCCATCATAAAGTTATAGTCACAGTCCATCATATAGTTATAGTCACAGTCCATCATAAAGTTATAGTCACAGTCCATCAAATAAAGTTATAGTCACAGTCCATCATAAAGTTATAGTCACAGTCCATCATAAAGTTATAGTCACAGTCCATCATAAAGTTATAGTCACAGTCCATCATATAGTTATAGTCACAGTCCATCATAAAGTTATAGTCACAGTCCATCATAAAGTTATAGTCACAGTCCATCAAATATAGTTATAGTCACAGTCCATCATATAGTTATAGTCACAGTCCATCATATAGTTATAGTCACAGTCCATCAAATAAAGTTATAGTCACAGTCCATCAAATAAAGTTATAGTCACAGTCCATCAAATAAAGTTATAGTCACAGTCCATCATATAGTTATAGTCACAGTCCATCAAATAAAGTTATAGTCACAGTCCATCAAATAAAGTTATAGTCACAGTCCATCAAATAAAGTTATAGTCACAGTCCATCATAAAGTTATAGTCACAGTCCATCAAATATAGTTATAGTCACAGTCCATCAAATAAAGTTATAGTCACAGTCCATCAAATAAAGTTATAGTCACAGTCCATCAAATAAAGTTATAGTCACAGTCCATCAAATAAAGTTATAGTCACAGTCCATCAAATATAGTTATAGTCACAGTCCATCAAATAAAGTTATTGTCACAGTCCATCATATAGTTATAGTCACAGTCCATCAAATATAGTTATAGTCACAGTCCATCAAATAAAGTTATAGTCACAGTCCATCATATAGTTATAGTCACAGTCCATCATAAAGTTATAGTCACAGTCCATCATAAAGTTATAGTCACAGTCCATCAAATAAAGTTATAGTCACAGTCCATCAAATAAAGTTATAGTCACAGTCCATCATATAGTTATAATCACAGTCCATCATGTTTTTATTTATCTCTGGTTAGGGATTGGATCTCTTTTAAGGCCATATTTGTATTGCACAAGGATAGCTAAGTTTTCATAATATGGTAATGACAAACTGTAGCTTAAGTATGTTCATTTAACAAAGAATGAAAGCAAACTATCTACTTTTGGATTCGATAATAATACTGAATGATTTTCAATGATAAGCATAATTGATTGCAAATACACACAAGTTCAAAACCTTGACCTCTAGAGCAGCAATCCTGATTTTTTGTTATTATTTTATTTTAATTTTTTTTATTCTTTGGTTGTTTTTTTTTTTGGGGGGGGGGGGTGGATTTATTACTAAAATTACACTGTTATAAAAAAAAAAAGTACCTTATCTCTTGACAAATCAATATAATATTACATTGAAATAAAAATGTTTTTGTTTATAGCCTTTGATTCTAAAAGTTTATTGTACATTGATATTTTTTTTTTTAGTATAATGGTGCCAAAATTCAACTTCTAGATTTACCTGGAATTATAGAAGGAGCTGCTCAAGGTAAGATCTGAATTTTATTAACAAAAAAATAATTAAAAGGGGGGGGGGGTAATATTATGTACAATCTACCAGATTCAGAGGACCTTTGAAATCAAGAGAAATGACATCTATTTGTACTGTATTTTGATTCAGATTTGCTAGTAATTTAGCAACTGACGATTAGTAAATAAAAGCTATTTTACAAGTAATAGATTCATGTCATATATATTTTTTCAAAACAACATTCCTGTTACCAACAGATTTATTGTCTTGAGAAGATGTAGGGGTTCTAGCATGCTGATAATATAAAATATAGGTAAACCCCTTTTCTGTTTTTGAACCATGAAATATTTTTACATTCATTTTTAGGAAAAGGAAGAGGTCGACAGGTCATCGCCGTGGCAAGGACTGCAGATATGGTGGTAATGATGCTGGACGCCACAAAAAGCAGAGTTCAAAAGTAATGAATGTGCAAATTTTATTTTTCTTTTAAAAATAGTGGAATCTAACCAGAATTTAAGTATAGGTGCAGTGTGCTACTGTTTTGCAGCTGATCTCATCTTTAAATACCCCGCATTTTGTGATCATCAAGGGTTCCTTTTAAAGGGGCATGGACATCATGTAACCTCAGGTTACTGTGCTGAAAATTTCCGTTTTTAATATTTAGACTGCTTAACTAAGGTATTTCTAATTGTCAGCAAAAATCTGAATGTGAATTATAGAGGTACATGGGTGATACAGAGCTCATAATTCTTTGTTATGTAAACAAGGCCTGTGCCATGTTTGTGTTTACATAGGTTGAATGTAAATGTAAAAGATTTACAAGTTGATTCTGAACACAGACATTTTTCTAGTGTTTGTTACATCTCATTTTGTTTTTAACATGATATATAATATTATATGATGTTTGAGCACTATAATATATGTTGGTTATGATATGCATGTGTTGATTTAGAAATTACTGCCTATAATGTATGTTGGTAATGGTATGTGTGTGTTGATTTAGAAATTACTGACTATAATATATGTTGGTAATGGTATGTGTGTGTTGATATGGAGATGTCTGTATATTATGTGTGTTGGTGTGTGTTGATATGGAGATGTCTGTATATTATGTGTGTTGGTGTGTGATGATATTGAGATGTCTGTATATTATGTGTGTTGGTGTGTGTTGATATGGAGATGTCTGTATATTATGTGTGTTGGTGTGTGTTGATATGGAGATGTCTGTATATTATGTGTGTTGGTGTGTGATGATATGGAGATGTCTGTATATTATGTGTGTTGGTGTGTGTTGATATGGAGATGTCTGTATATTATGTGTGTTGGTGTGTGATGATATGGAGATGTCTGTATATTATGTGTGTTGGTGTGTGTTGATATGGAGATGACTGTATATTATGTGTGTTGGTGTGTGTTGATATGGAGATGTCTGTATATTATGTGTGTTGGTGTGTGTTGATATGGAGATGTCTGTATATTATGTGTGTTGGTGTGTGTTGATATGGAGATGACTGTATATTATGTGTGTTGGTGTGTGATGATATGGAGATGTCTGTATTATTATGTGTGTTGGTGTGTGTTGATATGGAGATGTCTGTATATTATGTGTGTTGGTGTGTGTTGATATGGAGATGACTGTATATTATGTGTGTTGGTGTGTGTTGATATGGAGATGTCTGTATATTATGTGTGTTGGTGTGTGATGATATGGAGATGACTGTATATTATGTGTGTTGGTGTGTGATGATATGGAGATGACTGTATATTATGTGTGTTGGTGTGTGTTGATATGGAGATGACTGTATATTATGTGTGTTGGTGTGTGTTGATATGGAGATGTCTGTATATTATGTGTGTTGGTGTGTGATGATATGGAGATGACTGTATATTATGTGTGTTGGTGTGTGATGATATGGAGATGACTGTATATTATGTGTGTTGGTGTGTGTTGATATGGAGATGACTGTATATTATGTGTGTTGGTGTGTGATGATATTGAGATGTCTGTATATTATGTGTGTTGGTGTGTGATGATATGGAGATGACTGTATATTATGTGTGTTGGTGTGTGATGATATTGAGATGTCTGTATATTATGTGTGTTGGTGTGTGTTGATATGGATATGTCTGTATATTATGTGTGTTGGTGTGTGATGATATTGAGATGTCTGTATATTATGTGTGTTGGTGTGTGATGATATGGAGATGTCTGTATATTATGTGTGTTGGTGTGTGATGATATGGAGATGTCTGTATATTATGTGTGTTGGTGTGTGATGATATTGAGATGACTGTATATTATGTGTGTTGGTAATGGTATGTGTGTGTTGATATGGAGATGTCTGTATATTATGTGTGTTGGTGTGTGTTGATATGGAGATGTCTGTATATTATGTGTGTTGGTGTGTGATGATATTGAGATGACTGTATATTATGTGTGTTGGTAATGGTATGTGTGTGATGATATTGAGATGTCTGTATATTATGTGTGTTGGTGTGTGTTGATATGGAGATGACTGTATATTATGTGTGTTGGTGTGTGATGATATTGAAATGACTGTATATTATGTGTGTTGGTAATGGTATGTGTGTGATGATATTGAGATGTCTGTATATTATGTGTGTTGGTGTGTGTTGATATGGAGATGACTGTATATTATGTGTGTTGGTGTGTGATGATATGGAGATGACTGTATATTATGTGTGTTGGTGTGTGATGATATTGAGATGACTGTATATTATGTGTGTTGGTGTGTGATGATATGGAGATGTCTGTATTATTATGTGTGTTGGTGTGTGTTGATATGGAGATGTCTGTATATTATGTGTGTTGGTGTGTGATGATATTGAGATGTCTGTATATTATGTGTGTTGGTGTGTGATGATATGGAGATGTCTGTATATTATGTGTGTTGGTGTGTGATGATATTGAGATGACTGTATATTATGTGTGTTGGTGTGTGTTGATATGGAGATGTCTGTATATTATGTGTGTTGGTGTGTGATGATATTGAGATGTCTGTATATTATGTGTGTTGGTGTGTGTTGATATGGAGATGTCTGTATATTATGTGTGTTGGTGTGTGTTGATATGGAGATGACTGTATATTATGTGTGTTGGTGTGTGTTGATATGGAGATGTCTGTATATTATGTGTGTTGGTGTGTGATGATATTGAGATGACTGTATATTATGTGTGTTGGTGTGTGATGATATTGAGATGACTGTGTATTATGTAATATGTATGTTGGTATTTGCTGATACAGATGTTTTATCTTTTCAGAGATTTACTGACGGCTGAGTTGGAGAGTGTTGGTATAAGACTAAATAAAAGGAGACCCAACATTTACTTCAAGGTGAGATTACATCCCAAAAAAATAATTTCACTGGAGCTTTTAGCTCACCTGAGCTAAAAGTTCAGGTGAACTTTTCTAATCACCCGTTGTCCATCATCCGACTGTCTGTCTTACCGTCTGTCTGTAAACTTTCACATTTTCGGATTCTTCTCCAGAACCACTGGGCCAGTTTCAACCAAACTTGGCACAAAGTATCCTTGGGGCAAGGGAATTCAAGTTTCTTCAAATGAAGGGCCACGCACTTCTCCAAGGGGAGATAATAGCAAAATAGTGAAAATATATTGACAAATTTAAAAAAATTTCTTCTCCAGAACCAATGGGCCAATTTCAACCAAAGTTGGCAAAAAGCATCCTCGGGTGAAGGGGATTCAATTTTCTTCAAATGAAGGGCCATGTCCCTTTCCAAGGGAAGATAATAGCAAAATAGTGAAAGACATTGACAGCATTTAAAAATCTTCTCCAGAACCACTGGGCCAATTTCAATTAAACTTGGCACAAAGCATCCTTGGGTGAAGAGGATTCAAGTTTGTTCAAATGAAAAGCCACGCTCCTTTCCAAAGGAAGATAATAGCGAAATAGTGAATATACATTGACAACTTTCGAAAATCTTCTTCAGAACCACTGGGCCAATTTCGATCAAACTTGGCACAAAGCATCCTTGGGTGAAGGGGATTCAAGTTTGTTCAAATGAAAGGACATGCCCCCTAGAAAGGGAAGATAATCACAAAAAAAGGGTGGAGTAATTTAAAAATCTTCTCAAGAACCACTGGGCCAGAAGAGCTGAAATTTACATGAAAGCTTCCTGACATAGTGCAGATTCAAGTTTGTTAAAACCATGACCCCTGGGGGTAGAATGGTGCTACAATAAAGGATCAAAGTTTTACATGAGAATATATATGTAAAATCTTTGAAAATATTCTTCTCAAGAACCACTGGGCCAGGAAAGTAAAGATTTACATGAAAGCTTCCTGATATAGTTCAGATTCAAGTTTGTTAGAATTATGGCCCCCAGGTGTAGGATAGGGCCACAATAGGGGATCAAAGTTTTACATACAAATATATAGGGAAAATTTTTAAAAAACTTTTTAAGAACCATTGGGCAAATTATTTTTACATTTACATGAAAACCGCCGTGGTGGTCTAGATGTAGAGCGTTTGCCCCACATGCAGAAGGCCGGGGTTCGAATCCCGGCCGCGACAGACCTAAGTTGTTTAAACAGGTGGTGACAGTTCCATCGCCAAATGCTCGGCATCAGGTGTGAATGTCACGGGTCCTCGGAGATTACCTTAAAAATGGATGTCCCGTGTCATAGTAGGTGTTGCATGCTAAAGAACCCCACTGCTCAATGGCCGTAAGCGCCGAGCAAAGGCCTAAATTTGAAGCCCTTCACCGGTCTTGGTGGCGTCTCCATATGAGTGAAAAATTCTCAAGAGGAACATTAAAAAATATACAATAAATCAATCACTTAAGGAACATCAAACATGAGTTTCACAATGTGTAAAGGATCCGAATTTACAGAATGAATCTGACGTTGATTTAGTATTGTAATTTTTTGTTATTTTCAGCAAAAGAAAGGTGGAGGCATATCGTTTAATTCCACCCTCCCACTGACAAAGTGTAATGAGAAGTTGGTGCAGATGATTTTACATGAATGGAGTATCCTTACAGACAAGTTGTTCAACACCTCTACCCAATTCAAGTTACAATGGACTTGATATATACAGTTACTGTAGATTCCTGACTTTACACGAGTCCTTAATATCGCAAAATGCCTCATGGACGTCAATTCACATGGTCATGAAGTGGTCTATTGATCAAGAGGTTTAGATTGTATTTCATCAATATAAAAATAAAGGCGAGTAATTTTATTTCGCGTGTAGTGCCTTTCACAAAATTACGTGAGAATAAATTCCTTGTGTATATTTAGGAATCTACAGTGCATGGGGAGTTATTAAATAAATTGACTTTAATATGCTGCTTTAAAGTAACAAATTGATAGTCAGGCAACAGAGAATTTTATATTTTGATAGTTGTTGAGAACTCTTTTAAGATTTGATTCCAATGGCTGGGCTGATGAATGTGATTATACAGAGTTTTGGGTGGTTTGTAGTTTATATCAGTGTTATAAAACAGCACTGTTTAAGGAGGAATAACACCAGACAAATCTGATATGGATGGAAAGTGGAGGAGGATCTGTGCGATAAGATGTTGAAATTGAAAACTTTCAGATTTGCCTTGTTTAGTTAAAAAATGCAGTTTTGGTAGAAAGCAGGCCTAAAAAAAATATTTAAACCCCTGTTACACTCGATCAGCAGTCAACACATTAACCCACTTATCTACCCAACTAGGTGTATATCCATGTATTGCTGATATTTATATTTTCATTCAAGTTTCAAAGGTAAGTCGGCCATTGTGACGATGTAGTATTCTCCTTAAGACACCCTGTTATTTTTATTCTTAACTCTACAAAGAAATCTTCAATGCCGAGGTACTGTTCCGAGAGGACTGTACATCAGACGAGTTTGTGGACGTTATACTGGGAAGCAGAGTCTATATGCCTTGTTTATATGTAAGTTTATTCAGACAAATTTGTGGATGCCTTGTGAGTATGTTGAGTTTGTGGATGAGTCCATGTATGTTGTGGTTTTTTTTGTGAGTATGTTGAGATTAGTTTATAAATTAGTTCTTATATGTGTACATTGTTTATCTGTTAGTATGTTGAGATGAGTTTGTGGATATTGAACTTGGATGCTGAGTCTAGAAGCCTTGTGTATACATATATGTATGAGTATAATGAAGCTAGAACTGAGAGTTAAAGTTATGTTACCTTTGATTTGAATTCTCATGTGTATAACGTAGGTGCCTATTATTGTGGTAAATGCACAACAGTCTGTTAGTCAATTGCAAACAATATTCATGCATGTTCAAACTGGAATAAATTTGGAAGATTTCAAAAAATTATTTTCCATTAGAATTGCTATGTACTAGAGTGGAAGTAGAATTTAACTTGTGACTTTAATTTTTTTCTCTGCAGGTGTATAATAAAATTGATCAGATCTCGATAGAGGAAGTTGACAGACTTGCCAGAGAACCCAGTTCTGTGGTTGTCAGGTATGGTGTGTACTGAAAATTGGAAATTTTAGACATCTTAATTTTGCAGTCCCGTAGAAAAGTCCAGCATGGCGGTTAATTTTGTGATGCATGTACATGGGTATTACAACATCAATATCCCCTATTTATATAGGATTGCACAAATATCTTTTGTTTTGTGTACTTAAATACAAGTGATTTCAGTCAATTTAACTTTTGATTTGCAGTTGAATACTTTTCGAGTTGATTCTTCCTTATTTCAGTTGTAACATGAGGCTAAATCTGGACTATCTGTTAGAAATGATTTGGGAGTTTCTGGCCTTGGTTCGAGTCTACACCAAGAAAAGAGGGGGTAAGTGTAGCACTTCAACATCCAGCTTCATAAAGGGAGAAAGGGGAAACATAAATTTGAAATGTAAAAAATCCACATCAATATTGCAATTACTGTTTGTTAATTAATGAAATATTTTTATAAATTCGCCCCAATCTTAAATTCGCCCACTGACAGAAAGGGTGTAAATATATAGAGAATATTACATGCTAAAATCCATATCGTATGTCATATCAGCCGGAGTGGCCCCATATCACCATGAGGGCCGAAGGCCCGAGGGCTGATATGACATACGATGTGGATTTTAGCATGTAATATTCTATTTATCATATACTGCACTTTTTTATGCTTAGTCCGAAAGCTGATTCTATAAAATAATATTCTTGTTATCACATGCGGGTTACGTTTTTGCAATTTAAAGGCAGATCAAGGAATATTTGATACATTACTTTATGATGTTTTACTCTAGTAAAAACTTTGGTACATTGAATAACGACGATGGTATTTCTCTAATACATTGATTAACTATAGTACAAATAAAAATTTTGATATATCAATCATAATTAACTATGGTAAAAACTCTCGTACGATGATTTACTACAGTAAAAACATTGATACAGTGATTATTACGAGCGAATACATAATTTTCGGCTTGATATGCATTTCTGCACGTCGGTTTGATATGTGATATGGGTTTTCGAACCGGTCTTTGATATCAGCTAATGTAACGTCACCCCTATCACACAGGGCAGAATCATTTCCAAGTATATGATAAAAATGATTATTTCCCTGTATACAGTATTTAAAGAAAAGAAGAAATCTTTTTACCTCTCTATACATGTAATTGTTTGACACTTGATGATTACAGAGAAGCCAGATTTTGATGATGGTTTGATTTTACGGAGAGGCTGTACAGCAGAGCATGTTGTAAGTTACAGTTTACGATGTTACATGTTGTAAGTTACAGTTTACAATGTCATATGTTGTAAGTAACAGTTTACAATGTCACACGTAAGTAACAGTTTACAATGTCACACGTAAGTTACAGTTTACAATGTCACACATTGTAAGTTACAGTTTACAATGTCACACGTAAGTTACAGTTTACAATGTCACACGTAAGTTACAGTTTACAATGTCACACATTGTAAGTTACAGTTTACAATGTCACACGTAAGTTACAGTTTACAAAGTCACATGTTGTAAGTTACAGTTTACGATGTCACACATTGTAAGTTACAGTTTACAATGTCACACGTAAGTTACAGTTTACAAAGTCACACATTGTAAATTACAGTTTAAGATGTTGCATTATTGACATTTTTAACTTCTTGAATGATCAAAGGTTCATATACCTGTTCTGGCTTACATTTTCTGTATGAATGAGAAAGTTAAAGTTTATGTAGCATATCTTTTTTTGAATATAAAAACTATCGAAACTAAACTTACTGTATGTATTACAGGATTGTTATTCAATATTCTGCAAGTCGTAAGTGAAAGGAAAATAGGGGAACTGCATTATACATCATGCATTACATTCTATTACAAAACAAAAATACATCAAATATGTTCTATGTATGTTAAATAGCTTTTCAAATTTGAGACAGATTTACAGTAAATATTTGTTTCTTACTTTCAGTGCCATGTTATACATAGAACAATGGTGGACACCTTCAAATATGGATTGGTTTGGGTAAGAAAACATAATTTTTTCAAAATTACCCTCCATCAATCCAAAGTTAGTATAATAAATGAAAAAATTGCACTACTACTAGTGTTAATATCAAAATACAATAAAACTTTGCAGAAATTGTATGCCTAATCACAATAGAATTCTATAAATTTTCATGTAAAATTATTAGTTTTTGAGTCCTGTGGGGATCTGGGTTAGAATAGGTCCTCAGTACCCCTTGCTTGTTGTAAGAGAGACTAAATGGGGCAATCCTTCAGATGAGACTGCAAAAAACCCGAGGTCCTGTGTCACAGCAGGTGTGGTACAATAAAGATCCATCCCTGCTCAAAGGCCATAAGCACCGAGCATAGGCTTAAATTTTGCAGCCCTTCACCAGCAATGGTGACGTCTCCATATGAGTGAAATATGTTCAAGCAGGATGTTAAACAATATATATTTATATATATATATATATATATATATATATATATATATATATATATATTAGTTTTTGAAAGGGAAATAACTCCATGAATACATGCTAAAATTCTACATAAAAATCATGAAATATGATGCATACATGGGTATGTGTGTGCGTGCGTACACGCGCATGAAAGCATTCATGATCCCTAAAACATTGCAAAATTGTATAACTAAAATGATGTGTAGAAGTCAGCTTTGAAAATAATTTTTTTCTGTGGCAGTAATTTTTGTTCAAATACAAATAAATCTATTTAAATTCAAACAGAAATTCAATAATTATTTGCAAGAGTTATTCCCCCAAGCTATTGTTTGTAATTCCCAGAGAAATTTTAAAAACTGAAACTTAGGATTCTCCTTGCCTGATTTTGTTTGTTTGTTTCGTTTTGTATGTGGGTTGGGTTTTTTTTTGTACACTCAGAATTCTGTTGTGAGTGGAATTGAGATAGTGGTATAATATATCCTAGACCATGTTTATAACAAAACAATTATTTGGAGATTAAACCGAATAGTAATTAATATGACTATTAGCATTAGCTAACCGAATAGCAATTAATGTGACTATTAGCATTAGCTAACCGAATAGTAATTAATGTGACTATTAGCATTAGCTAACCGAATAGTAATTAATGTGACTATTAGCATTAGCTAACCGAATAGTAATTAATGTGACTATTAGCATTAGCCCGTTCTATGTTTTCTTTTGGACAGGGAACCAGTGTAAAGTACAGTCCGCAGAGGATAGGACTGCAGCACCTGATGAACCATGATGATGTCATACAAGTTGTCAAGAAATAGCTACACCTCCATACAGAACAGTGATCTGTGATTTTGACTTGAGTACTCTGAAGCATTTTAGAAAGTGCAATCATGCAAGAATTGTTATGAAATAAAATATATCCACAGCAAACTTGGGAATTTATATATAAATCAACACAGAATGCTGCATTGCCAGAGCTCATCTGTTGAGGAGGGGGAATTGCATATAACACATTTACACCTGTGTAAACACACACACACCAGTCACTATAGTGCTTGAATGTCATGTTACTTTAAAAAAAATTTGCGGTTGAGTCCATCAAGGCTGTAAAGCTAATGTTGTGATGATTTTGTCCCTGCCTGAATCCACCATCAAATTACCTTTGCCATTTATTGGACTAGACCAGGTATACTCGATCCCCCTTTTTTGTATTCTCTCAAACAAAATTCATTAATCATAATGTTTACAATTCATAATATGTGATTTTTCTTCAATTGCCTAATTGAAAGGTCTTAGTTCAGGTGGACACATTGAACCCAAGATGTTTAACATCTATAGGTATAGAGACTGAGAAGTAGAAAATGAGAGAAAAATCTTATATAATCACCTGTCAGGGAAATTAAAATTACAAAAAGGGGGGTATACATTATCCAAATGTCAAGTGCTTGTGATCTCAGGTAAATATGTTATTTACGAAAATCCACTTAATCCAGCTGACAAACAAACATGCAGACAAAGATCTAAACAATCTGAGACCCCCCCTCCCCCCCCCCCCCCAATTACCTCTTGTGGAGGTAAAAGTTACAGAGATAGAAAAATATCTCATCGTTCCTACAGTGTAATATATCGTTTGTATTGCACTATGGTTAGAACAGACAATTTTTTACTCATTTGAGGTGTTGCCAGCTATTGGTGAAGTACCACAAATTTAGACCTATCATCCAACAGACTGACTAAATCAAACTCTTGATGCTACAATTAAGGAGCTGTCATTTATTTTTATTACCAAAATTTATGACTTTCAATAGGATGGACATGGCTGTGGTACGTATGATCTAGGATGAAATGCACAACCCCCCAGTCTGACCACTGAACTACCTCAAATGGTCCTCGGTAAAAACATGAATGAATTTCACGGGGCAAATTAATGTACACTACCTAGGCCTAATACATTCGTGTGAATTTTTTTTATCAAGGGCAAATAAAGTTTAATTACTCTGAACACAAAATTCTATAATAGTCATTCTCGGTGATATTAAGTGACGCCCCACATTTAAGGTGAGCTTTTCTGATCGTCTGGCAATCCACCTGTCTGTCCATATAGACTTTTCACATTATCGACTTCTCCAAAACCACAAAGCCAATTTCAACCAAATTTGCCAAAGATCATCCTTGGGTAAAGGGGATTCACAATTGTTTAAATGAAGGGTTGCACTCTTTTCAAAGGGGAGATGATAAGAAATATTTCAAATATGGGGGTCATCATTTAAAAATCTTTTAAAAACCACTGGACAGAAATCACTATGTAACATATGTAACAGCATAGTGAGAATTCAATTATATATATTAATATATAATCGTGGCTCTACCAGTACAGCTACTGAGTTGATAAATTCCCATTCACACTCTCCAAATTGATTACTATTAGGTGAAAGCCCAAGGGAGTTTTATCAAAATAACAATTGTCTTAATTAGAGTAATTAACTAACTTTGTGCAGTAAATAAAAGCCCCTCGATAGAAAAAGCATGTTTAAATACAATATACAATCAAATATATGTACGAGGTCTTCTTTGGGGGTAATTGGCCATCTCAAAAGTAACAACGGAACTCTTCTGTACAAGAAGGCTCATTTTTTACCAGACGAATATTGAGAGCAGCAGACGGGCGTACAGAAGGCCTAGATCTCTATGAAATGAATACGGATCCCCTCGCAGTTGTCGTCATCACATCAGGGACTCGTGGGGATAGACTGCTTTTCCGCTACCCAAACACTGAGCCTGTTAACCATGGCGTGTTTGAAAAATGTAAATATATTGGCGTATTTAGCTGCAAGTTCCATAACTGTGTTACGATATAATATCTACGATCGTATCCAGGACTGAAGACACAGTTAGTCAGTTAATGAAAATATATATCAGGGACGTGTGAGTGACGGTGTGACCGCTACATAAAGAACTCCAGTCTGTTTTGTACAGCCATTTGTTTGGTTTCTTATTCTCGGAAAATATATATTTTTTAAAAAACCAAAAAAAAAACAAACAATCAAGATATTTGGTAAATTAGATAAAGCTTTTCAAATTCCATGAAGTAAATGTGTTTAAGATATATGCCTAATTTGAGAAATATCAACAAGTGTGCCAATATAATCATTTTAATTACTTGTGCAACAAAGTGATTTTTTTAATATCATTAATATTTTTTATCAATAGACTTCTGAATAATAAAATGTACATACTCTTGGGTACACATCAAAGAAAATCTAAATTAAATTCTCAGTCTTTAGATCTACAAGCTTCTGGACATTTTCTAGAAAATGTTAACAATGAAAAACTACTTGTAGTTCATTTGGACAATATACTTCTCACGTTGACTCGATCAGTATGCAATTCCAATGCAAGTAAATTATATCTTTTGTCTAGAATTAGAATACTTCTACTACTATATTTATTTCCAATCAAGGGCCCTCAAGGGGCAGCATGAAAATACATACAAATAATGTACATATACAAGTAAAGAAAGAAATGATTACATAACACATAGTTATGTACAAATACAGTGTCATATATTGTTCAAAATAAATTTTCCAGTTATATTTAGAATGGATGGCTCTTCAGAACATAGTATGTAAATGAATTTTTGTTCATCATTGAGTTTGGTAAAAATTTTAACTGTTTTTTCTATAGCACCACAAAAAGATTTTCTTTCATCAGCAAACTTTTCACATTTAATCAAAAAATGGATCTCATCACCTAATAAACCGGAGTTGCATTTGTTACATATTCGTTCATTCCTAGTAATGCCAGAATATCTACCAACTTCAATCATTAATTTATGAGCTGATATCCGTAACTTACAAATAGATCGCCTAATATCAACATTTTTAATTTTATTAAGATAGTTCTCAAAACCAAAGTGCTCCTTAAGCTTAAAATAAGTGCACAGTTTCCCATCAATTAATTTATTTCGATTATTGTACCAGGTTTCAGTGTATTTATCACAGAGTAATTTCTTTACAATTTTCTTAAATCTATACTGACTAAAATCTCTTAACGGATATCCAATTTTAATATATTCTAAAGCTTTTTCTACTAGTGAGTACCATGACAGTTTGCTGTTTAAATGTAAAGATTTACTACATAGATCAGCATCCTTAAGTAGTTTAAATTCATTTTGGTTTTCAAGCCTGTACCAATAACAAATGATTGATTTCAAAATATCATGATGTAGAGGAAATCTCCCCAATTCTGATAGTACAGCAAAATTTGTACTTTTCTTATGTACACCCAGAATACATTTAGAATATTTATGATGAAGCTTCTCACAGTGAAGTGATTTAAAAAGTTTGTCTGGATCAAATGGTGATGATTTTAATTTATTCCATGAACCTATGTATCCACCCCATATTTCAGAATTATATAATAAAATTGGTTTTACTGTGTGGTCAAAGAGATGAGTACTTGTTTTAATTCCTGGTGCTAAACATAAAAAGTCTTTTTTCAATTTATAAAATCCTTTGAGGGCTGTGTTATATAGTTCAGATTTAGCGATACTAAAACTGCCAGATGCAGAAAAAAAGGTACCCAAGTATTTATAATAAGGTGTACATTCAATACGTTTGTTCTGAAATTGAAATTTACACTGCAGTATTCTCCCAGCCTTGTTAAAGACAATAACTTTTGTTTTCTTAACATTGATATTCAAACACCAATCATTACAGTATGTTTCTAAAATATCTATTCTCTGTTGTAAACCCTCTGCTGATGTTGACATTATTACTATATCGTCTGCATACATTAAACAATTTAAATTTTCTTTTTGAAGTGATACAGTATCTATACATTTTTCGAGATATAATGGAAAGTCATTAATGAAGATTTTGAACAGAGAGGGACTTAAATTGTCCCCCTGTCTTACACCAAGGTTAATCAAAAATGGATCAGTAAGACTATCTCCGATTCTAACACATGCTGTAGAATTCCTGTACATATCCTTGATAATGTTGTAAAAATAACTGCCAATACTCATATTCAACAGTTTTAGTTTCAAACCAGTGTGTATTACACTATCAAAAGCCTTACGAAAGTCAATGAAACATGTATAAAGCCTACCTTCTTTGGTATTGCAATATTTATCTATCAAGAATATGTTTCGCCCTTCATGCAAGAAAACTATTTTACAATGTGTACATATTACAATGTACTAACCACCACCTCACTTTAAAGGGACTGGTTCACGTTTTTCGAAAGAAATGTTTTTCAATTTTGATGTTAAAAATTCAAAATATAGCTCATTTAATGTTGACAACCAAAATTTGGACTGTCTGAATGCAAGGATAAGAGCAATATTTTAGCTTTGATTCTCTGTTATGTAAACAAAGACTCGAGTCTTTTATGTAAACAAACAAACCAGTGAAACGTTAATTTTGTAATTTAAAGCATGTTCATTTTGTACAATCACAAATTTTAAAATGAGTAGCAAGAATTAAATTATTACTCAATGTTACTCATAACTCACCATTTGAACAACTTGTATGGCCCATGCATCTTGGTCTAATAATGATCTATGTTTGAAACAAGTTTGTTTAAAAACTCTCTTCAGTACTACCTTCACTGCCAACCCTTGTATGTTCAGTCAGAAATATTGATACACCTAGTAGTAAATATTAAAAGTTCTTTTAAAAAATGTCAACTTGCTTGTGAACAAGGTCTTTTAAAGCATTAAATTTGACCAACCATTTTTAACTTTAGTAATCTATACAGTTGATAGGTGTCCATTTGTGGATGTGAGTAGTATATTTTTTCCCCCATGATCTTGTTGCTTGGATATGGAGCTAAACTTCCCATGATTGACATCACTGGTAGCCTTGTCATGTAACACAAGCATTGTGAAACTTGACTTGGGTATCATCAGTTATGAATGTATCGTGTACATTCTAACTAGCCTGGAGACTATAAACACAGAACAGAACCAGTCAAAATTTCTATTTATTGTTAGTGTATTAACTTGCATACTGAATCATACTATTGTGGATTAACATTGTAATTAAAACATGAAAATGTTTAGAATTGTATGAATTTGACATTTTTGACCTAAATCATTCTCACTTTATAGTGACCATGCCCTGCTGATGCAACACTTGTTTTCTTAAACAAATTCCAGAAATTCAAAATATCACACAAGTTTGAATTATATAATTTTGAACGTTTCTTGCAGCAAAGGGAAGCAATCCATATGCAGTGAAAGTAACTGAAGATATTCTATCAAACAAGTATGTCACTCTATAGCAGTATGTGAATATAATTCAAGTACTTCTGAATTTTAGGGTCCTAATAAAACACATCCCACAGATACCCTCAGGTAAATGTGAACACCTGCACCTTCAGAGAGAAATATCTGACCACATATGTGTATTCTTTGGAGGGATATTTCAATATCACATGGTGTATTATTCATGCATTAGTTGATAATATTGTACTTTAAGTAAATAGTGATGCGTTTTTAAAGTCATAATTTTGAGAATTACTAATATTTCAACCATTGCAAGAAAAGTACTTATCACTTTGGATCCATGATTTATAATGCTTAAAAGAAGCATAACGTGTTATCATAGATGTGATATTATTTAACTGTGATATTACAGAACTTTTATATCTAATGGAATTAATTATTAAATGGGTTCTCTATTGATTTTCAACTCTGAAGGGCAATCATGGATATTATATTGATTGATATTCTTAGTTTAATTAAATACATGTATCCTTGAATTTCTATATAACCAAAACTTCTTAGAAGTTTCTTTCTTGATAAGTCTTTACGGATAGCTGTCACTTGGTAGGTGTTAGTATGGTGTATTTGTTCTAATACCCATATTTCATGTTATAAATACAATTTTGAATTTGATATTTTGAAATGAATGGTAAGTTTGTTTTCAGAGAACCTGTCACTTCCTGCATCAGAGACAATACTTTGGTGGGGTGAGTATATGGTTTTTAGCTCAACTGAGCTAAAAGCTCAAGTGAGCTTTTCTGATCACCCGTATTCCAGCGTCCGTCCGTCTGTCCGTCCGTCTGTAAACTTTTAACATTTTTAACTTCTTCTCAAAAACCACAGGGCCAATTTCAACCAAAGTTGGCACAAAGCATCCTTAGGTAAAGGGAATTCTAAATTGTTAAAATAAAGGGCCAGGCCACCTTCCAAGGGGAGATAATCAAAAAAAGGTAAAAATAGGGTAGGGTCATTAAAAAATCTTCTCAAGAACCACTGGGCTAGAAAAGATGAAATTTATAGATAAGCTTTATTAGGTAGTGCAGATTCTAAATTGTTAAAATCATGGCCCCCGGGGGTCGGATGGGGCCACAATAGGGGATCAAAGTTTTACATACAAATATATAGGAAAAATCTTCTTCTCAAGAACCACTGAGCCAGAAAAGCTGAGATTTATATGAAAGCTTTCTGATACAGTGCAGATTCTAAATTGTAAAAATCCTGGCCCCCGGGGGTCAGATGGGGCCACAACAGAGGATCAAAGTTTTACATACAATTTTATAGGAAAAATCTTCTTCTCAAGAACCACTGAGCCAGAAAAACTAAGATTTATATGAGAGCTTCCTGATATAGTGCAGATTCTAAATTGTTAAAATCCTGGCCCCCGGGGGTCGGATGGGGCCACAATAGGGGATCAAAGTTTTACATACAAATATATAGGAAAAATCTTTAAAAATCTTCTTCTCAAGAACCACTGTGCCAGAAAAACTAAGATTTGTATGAGAGCTTCCTGATATAGTGCAGATTCTAAATTGTTAAAATCCTGGCCCCCAGGGGTCGGATGGGGCCACAATAGGGGATCAAAGTTTTACATACAAATATATAGGAAAAATCTTTAAAAATCTTCTTCTCAAGAACCACTAAGCCAGAAAAGCTGATATTTACATGAAAGCTTTCTGACATAGTGCAGATTCAAGTTTGTTCAAATCATGGGCCCTGGGGGTTGGATGGGGCTACAAGGGGGGATCAAACTTTTACATACAAATATATAGGGACATTCTTTAAGAATCTTCTTCTCAAGAACCACTGAGCCAGAAAAGCTGATATTCACATGAACAGCTTTCTAACATAGAACAGAGTTAAGTTTGTTCAAATCATGGCCCCCTGTTGTAGGATGGGGCCACAATAGGGGATCAAAGTTTTACATACAAATATATAGGAATTTTTTTTTAAATATCTTCTCAAGAACCACTGAGCCAGAAAAGCTGATATTTACATGAAAGCTTTCTGATATAGTGCAGATTCAAGTTTGTTCAAATCATGGCCCCTGGGGGTAGGATGGGGCCACAAGGGGGGATCAAAGTTTTACATACAAATATATAGGAAAAATCTTCAAATATCTTCTTCTTGTGAACCATTGGGCCAAAGAAGTTCACATTTACATGAAAGCTTTCTGATATAGTGTAGATTCAAGTTTGCAAAAACTATGGCCTCCAGGGGTAGGTTGGGGCCATAATAAGGACTACGGTTTTACATGCAAATATATATAGAAAGTCTTCTGATATGGACCAAGGTGACTCAGGTGAGCGATGTGACCCATGGGCCTCTTGTTTATCAATTACAATGTAATTTGAATAGTTTATAATGTTGTTGATGAATTTAGAGCTCCAGATAAGGTGCGTATCAGCGTAAATACTCGTTAAATTTGACCAAATACGCATGGAAGTTGAAAATCGTGTACAATTACGCATTAGCGAATTTAAATATACGCTTTACACCCCCAAAGTAATGCGTACTTGTGATACATGTAGTATAATATAAATATGAATTATCTATTCATATGAATTGAGGTTAGCCCAGGGTTTGATCATACATGAAATAGCACTATGAAATACGTTTCGATGGCAATCACAATTTTGAAAGAGTTAACTCAGAACAACTAATATAGTCCTACTTGTTATACTTTTTTCTTAAAGAGGTAATGTGCGGTCAAAAGCACAAGAAAAAAAATTTTGTATTATCAATCGTGAATGCATGATTGTTGCTAAAAACATGGCACAGAAAATGTCACCGGATAAACAATACTTCTGTTAAACTTTGACTTACAGTTTTTACTGAAAGGCCGCTCCAGCAGCATTGTCTCAATAAGTATTTAAAACCATTTGCGAGAATGGGAGTTACGCATTTATTTGATACTTGTATATTTACAGGGGGAAATCCTATGTAGTTCTTTTTATTAAAGTCTTTATTGTCATTGGGATTTTTAAATTTATCATTGAGGTATTGAAATTTAATATGTCAGACACCCAGTCACATGATTACGATCCAATTCTGTATTAGTGACAAAACAGCAAAGATAATCAGTAAATTACGAAATACTTGACTTTTTCGGAAAAGCAAAATACTCATTGATTTGAAAATCAGGGGGTAAATACTCTTTGTGGTAAAAAATTATCTGGAGCTCTGGAATTTGACAACAAAATATTGTACTTTTGTCAACTCTTGTGAGCATAAAATTTTGTTAGATTTGTCAAGAAAACAGTTTTGCTGATACGTAGTTTTGTGGAAAGATACACTTGTTCTGTCTGAAATGATTAGAATTGTTAATTGCTTGATTTCATGGTCTCTCATAACTATGGAAACAAAGAAAATTGTTTACAACACTAGATAGTGTATTAGCCACAGTAAACAGATTATGATGTTCAATAAAATGTTAAGAAAGCGGAGCTAACAAGTAGATTCCTACAATGTAAGTACACGCGAGGAAATGATTGTGTCGCCTGCGTTACACAGTGGCGACATATAGGGATCACTATCCGTCGTCGTCTGGCGGCGGCGTCGTCGTCACAAAAAATTTCTGTCACAGTTTTCTCAAGAACCACATGGGGCAACTCCCTGATATTTGGCACAGAGCATCACTGTGGCCAACTGTATTGTGTAAGACATTTTCGAATCTGTCGCTTATCAACTTCCTGTTTGCCAGGACTTAGAATTTTTTACAGCAAAAAAATTTCTGTCACAGTTTTCTCAAGAACCACATGGGGCAACTCCCTGATATTTGGCACAGAGCATCACTGTGGCCAACTGTATTGTGTAAGACATTTTCGAATCTGTCGCTTATCAACTTCCTGTTTGCCAGGACTTAGAATTTTTTACAGCAAAAAAATTTCTGTCACAGTTTTCTCAAGAACCACATGGGGCAACTCCCTGATATTTGGCACAGAGCATCACTGTGGCCAACTGTATTGTGTAAGACATTTTCGAATCTGTCGCTTATCAACTTCCTGTTTAGTGACAAAAACCATTTCAATAATTTACTTTTTCAACATTATACGTGATATATTACATATAGAATGAACTAGCAGGCGACACATGTCTTCTGGGGAAGACTTAATACTGCGTTTTTGTGTAATTTTGGGAGAAGCATCACTCACAAAATAAAACTACCAGCTTTTAAATGTTGAAATAAGTGTAAAAACTTTTGGTTGACAGATTTCTCAATATTAAGTACTAATGTAAAATACGGAATCTACAGTAGTTTACACTTGTTGAATAAGAAAAAATAGTGTGTGGAACTCTTTTAATTTTCATTGCTAGTACTTTTAAATTGCAGGTTTTCAGACAGTATTCTAGCAAATTTGCTGGCTGCTAAACAAGATCTTTGTAGAAAACCGTTTGATCTGAAGATAGATGATGTTCGATTTGTGGGATACCCAATGTCCCTGGACACAAGTAAATCCAAACCAGGAGCTCATCGGATCATTTCATTTAACATCACATTTGTCCTGAGGGTTTGTAATGAATATTGACAGCATTTAGTCACTGATTACACACTATATTATTGTCTTGTTGTCTGTTTGCGTCTCTCATTCCATTTTCTTTGTTTTTATACTCTTGATATTTTTAACATGATCCCTTCAGCCTTGATATGGAGCTTTAACTGTTAACCTAGGAGTTACGAATTTTACAGTTTTGCTCATTATAATATGTTATTCAGTTTGTCTGCTAGTTGATCCATAATAAAAAAAGAAAATTTTTAAAGTTATGCTATTTTTGGAGGTTTTGGCCTCACTCCTTTGGGGTAACTTAATTATAGCAATGTTCATAAAACTTGCAGGCCAATGTGACATCCTCTGTGATCCAGTGTTACACCGACCTCGTGAAGCAGATCACTGTGGCCATTCACCATGAGGAGGGACGATGTCAGTACCTGACGTCTCAGGCCAAAATCATGCTGTCCATTCACGACGAGGTGGCAGCCCTGCCTGAAGGTGCAGTACAAACTCGTTCATTGGAAGTCGGTATTTAGTTCATGTATCACCAGTGTTTTTTACACCAATTTTAAAAGCTACGTTATGCCCTAGTAATTCTTATTTATGTAAAACACTGAGCACGAGGCATTACAGCGGAGTTAGTATTAGTTGTGGTGGTTGGTTTTTTATGGATTTTTGTGGATGTGGAAAGCTCTAAACTTTACAACTTGAATTATTATCTAGTACATAATAATAGGGTATGGGGCTTCTCCTAGTAGCATGATTATCAATGAATTTATGTTCCCACACAATAGAGAAAAAATTTCATGAAAGTTAGTCCATGCTAAAATAAAGACCGGTACTTACACTGCGTGTTAGGTTAGTCTGTATTTCATATGAAATATACATGCAAGTGCTTCTAAATTTAATTTTAATTCAGATATTAAAAAGGGATTCTGATATGATACACCGACAAGAATTCTCATTGTTGGGCAACTAAATTAAAGGACTTTGTAAAACAAAAAATTATGTAACTAGAGTCTAACCTAAATAAGCTGAATCAGCTTGCATGTTCTTTATTGTCTTCTTTCAGATTCTGGGGAGTCTCCCTATGCAGTGATTCTTCAGAAGAGTTCTCTTGCCAGATGTTTACAGACAATCTTTGAAGAGTTAGTACTCACTTTGAATGCTAGATTCAGGGATTTGGATTTTCCTATGGTACAATGTATTCTATCTCACATGAAAATTGATTTGTAGTTTAGGTCAAACTGGATTGGTCCACTTGTTCATCAACAAATGGATAGAAATTAGGTTTTGTTTGCCACACAAAATTCACCAGATACCTGACTCATCAAGCATGCTGAAGATAGAGGTAATCTTTAGCATTGTGTAACTTGACTCATCTAGCTTACTGAAGATTTAGTAAGGTTAAAAGGTCACTAATGATTTGACATTTGTGGTAAGGCAATAGGTCAATGCTAATTGAACATTTGTAGTATTAAAGGTTAAAGGTCACCACTAATTGATCATTTGTAGTAAGGTTAAAGGTCACTTCTAATTGATCATTTGTAGTAAGGTTAAAGGTCACTACTAATTGATCATTTGTAGTAAGGTTAAAGGTCACTACTAATTGAACATTTGTAGTAAGGTTAAAGGTCACTTCTAATTGAACATTTGTAGTAAGGTTAAAGGTCACTTCTAATTGAACATTTTTAGTAAGGTTAAAGGTCACTTCTAAATGAACATTTGTAGTAAGGTTAAAGTATGGTTACAAGAGTAATGAAAAGATAACAGCTCGTTAGTGATAATTATTAATGAAGTTTCAGAAATTTTTGTTGACAAGCAATAGACTAGAGTAATTATTATAGTAGAACTATTATAGGGTCCGTACAGTGTCAGATGCAGGTAACTTCCTGTAATCAGAATGTGATTAAATTTAATAATGATAAAACCATGATTCTGTAGGTTATATAACATATTAAATAAAAGTTGTGTGAATTGCTTAGTTTGGTACATGTATTTGATGAGGTTAAAGGTAGGGCTGAAATGATACGCCCCTTTACGATACGATACATTTTGCAATACTTATGCCATGATTCAGTGTTTTCAATATGATTCATTTTATAGAAGAAACCAATAATAACTTTGAAAAAAAATTTAATTACAAAGATTCACAGTCACAATTTCAAAAGTAAATTGTTTCCAAACTGCTGAACAGTAAGATGCCTTTTGGCTCTGTAGTTTAAACTGATTAAGTTCATTATTGTTTATGTCAGACTCGAGGCTAACAACAGTTTGACCGTTATCAGACACCATTTTGTCCCTCGTGCATGTAAAAATAAGAAGTACAGGCCAAGCCTGATGTATTTTACTAAACCTGATTTTAAACAATGAATCGATCCGAAGATCAAGGCAATAAATCGAACATTGAATCGAGCGTTTATATTGAACAGTATCGATATTTCGGTGAATCGTTTCTGCTGTAGTTAAAAGTAGCACTGTAAACACAGAATGTCATTACCTGTGATTTCATTCTGCATGTGCATAATGGTCGGATCTTTTGAGCCATTCCTAGCAATAAGGGCCCTTAAGTATATTAGTGCTAAAGTGTGAACATCCCTCAAAATATTAGAGCAATGTTGATTGTCGTTAAAATATTACAGTCAATCAAAGATTACAACCAACTGGTAATTGTTAATCATGACCTTTTTCTTTACAAGTATGCAAAAAATGACGTTATGCTTTTTCATTATGACATTTTTTGAAAAACATTGTTATATAAGATAAGGGTCTTTTTTGCTAGGAACGGCTCTTTTAAAAGTACCTCAAATATAAAAAATGTCTGTGATTAGTTATTTAAAGCTGTATGGTCCGATGTTCACCAGTTTTTTGTTGTTGTTTTTTTTTTTCAAATTGTACAGAATTACTTTAATGCAGTTTTGAAAGATTAATTTTCCCTTAATTACATGTTGAAAACATTAGCATGTAAAAGAAAACAGTGAGAAGATTATATAAAAATTAGATATAGTGGGAACCCATAAATACATTTGCCACTCGTGGTGAGAACTCCTGCGCATGTGTATCATGTTGGATTGGATTCAAATAGTGAAGCATGGAGTCCTCTATGTAGATGGATCATATCCAGTTAATTCTGCTATCTCAACTTTTTTTTCTTCCTTCATTGTTCAAATGTATGGTCTCTTCTCATTTCTTGTCGATTCAAAGCCATGTCTGCTATGCATCTATAAATAGCCCTCATGGGCATGAGGGGAATCCCAACATAATGTACATAACTCAGACACAACTGTCTAACTTTAGGTTTGAAAGAGCGTAAATCAATGAAGATATATTTAGGAAATACTAAGAGGTATTTGATATTTTTATTTCTCTTAAACGAAAACGTGAAACACTTATGGCACAGTATTGTAGTAACAAAATACACAGCTTTACACAGATGAGACCATCGATGATCTGACCTCTGGAAGTCTGAACTAGATACATGAATGATGACTGTCATTTGATTTATCTTCTTAAATATGCATTAAAAATGGTCAGGTGACTGTTGTTTGTTTGTAAACAAATTACTGGTTAAAGCAGCTGAAATATTAAATGTATGACATGTTCTATGTAGATGTAATTGTAAAAGTCTAAAAATAAAGCATGATAAAAAAAAATGTATGACATGTCATACAGCCTCATGAATATGTACGTGCGATAATTCAACATTGTTTTTACAAGGACAAATTTGTCGAAACTTGGACCATACAGCTTTAATCTTTGTATATGTTTTTCAAATGCGAATCATGAGTCCAAATTTCTTGAAAATGGAAGGTTTTAGTTTTCTGCATGGAAGAGGTATGATATGCGAGAGAATCCAGATTAAAATCTATTGAGGGGAATCTCGAATATAAATTGGGTAGCAGGAATGAAAGCATATAATTCAGATTTAAACCGTGTTATGTTGGTTTTATCCATGCTAAATAATCTGATCATGTAAAATTTTGTGAAAGTGACTATAATGTTGCTAAAAAAATTAACATTTCAGCCAGAAATAATACAGAGGTGCTTGGAATGTCTGAGGTAACCTTTATATTAAAGTAGCAGTATTGGATTCTCGGACAGTCAAATTATCATTTTGCTTGGAATTGAACAAAAATCTAGCTTGAATGTGTATCATGGCAACTACATGTGCATTTTTAAGGCCATACCACGGAGTCCTGCTGCTGATGGAGAAGCAGGCAATACAGGACTCTCTGCCAGTAGACTGCAGTCCAGCACTCAGCCGACTGATCACAGTGTGGAGTCCTCTACAGAGTCTGCAGGTGCTCTCTCAGGAGGCCGACCTACCACTGTCACAGGTAAGGGAGCTACAGAACTACTATCACTAACATAGGACCTCAAAAATACTCCATCAAGTCACTATCGTCACTAGCATAGGACCTCAAAACTACACCATCAAGTCACTGTTGTCACTAGCATAGGACCTCAAAAATACTCCCATCAAGTCACTATCATCACTAACATAGGACTTCAAAAATACACCATCAAGTTACTGTTGTCACTAGCATAGGACCTCAAAAACACTCCATCAAGTCACTGTCGTCACTAGCATAGGACCTCAAAAATACTCCATCAAGTTACTGTTGTCACTAGCATAGGACCTTAAAAATACTCCATCAAGTTACTGTTGTCACTAGCATAGGACCTCAAAACTACACCATCAAGTCACTGTTGTCACTAGCATAGGACCTCAAAAATACACCATCAAGTCACTGTCATCACTAACATAGGACTTCAAAAATACACCATCAAGTCATTGTCGTCACTAGCATAGGACCTCAAAAATACTCCATCAAGTCACTGTCGTCACTAGCATAGGACCTCAAAAATTCTCCATCAAGTCACTGTCGTCACCAGCATAGGACCTCAAAAATACTCCATCAAGTCACTGTCGTCACTAACATAGGACCTCAAAATACTCCATCGACCTCAAAAATACTCCATCAAGTCACTGTCATCACTAACATAGGACTTCAAAAATACACCATCAAGTTACTGTTGTCACTAGCATAGGACCTCAAAAATTCTCCATCAAGTCACTGTCGTCACTAACATAGGACCTCAAAATACTCCATCGACCTCAAAAATACTCCATCAAGTCACTGTCATCACTAACATAGGACTTCAAAAATACACCATCAAGTTACTGTTGTCACTAGCATAGGACCTCAAAACTACTCCATCAAGTCACTGTCGTCACTAGCATAGGATCTCAAAAATACTCCATCAAGTCACTGTCATCACTAGCATAGGACCTCAAAAATACACCATCAAGTCACTGTTGTCACTAACAGGACCACAAAAATACACCATCAAGTCACTGTTGTCACTAGCAAACTACACCATCAAGTCACTGTCATCACTGGCATAGGACCTCAAAAATACACCATCAAGTTACTGTTGTCACTAGCATAGGACCTCTAAAATACACCATCAAGTTACTGTCATCACTAACATAGGACTTCAAAAATACACCATCAAGTTACTGTTGTCACTAGCATAGGACCTCTAAAATACACCATCAAGTTACTGTCGTCACTAGCATAGGACCTCAAAAATTCTCCATCAATTCACTGTCGTCACTAGCATAGGACCTCAAAAATTCTCCATCAAGTTACTGTCGTCACTAGCATTAAATTTGCGATATTGAGTCACCACTGTCACTAACATATAGCCTTGAAAAACACATCTTCAACAAAGATATCAATGTCACTAGAATGAGCTCTAAAACACTCAATCTAGTAACTTCTGTTACTTCAAACACACCATCAAGGTAACAACATCAGTAGCATAGAACCTCTGTTGCTAGAATCAAGGTGTCACTGTCATTAGCATGGGACCTCAAACACGCAATCAAGGTGTCACTGTCATTAGCATAAGGCCTCAAACATACACCATAGCATGTATATTGCTTTCTCTCTTCATTAAAAATATCCATTACTTTAAAAAAAACTGCTTGAGCCAATGTTTTATAGAGGGCTCTAAAATTAATGTGAAATTTTCAAGATTAAAGCATTATACAATGTATATATGTATTTGTTAGCTCACCTGAGCTGAGAATTCAAGAAGGCTTTTCTGATGGCAGCTAGCCCTCATGTAGTGGATATTTCAGTTTTATCAAATCATGACCTCAAGATAGAGAAACAGTGAACTAAATTAATGCTTGGTATCACAGATTGGGGAAAGGAGTTACCTATTACTTCAGAGGACAGTAAAATGGAATATTAAACTGTTTGATTCATATCTCCCTGAAACCGTGCCTGATTGCAGTCTCTTTTGTATTCACAGGTATTCCACATTGTGGGTCATCTTGTGTATTGGGGAAAGGCAACCATTATCTATCCTCTGTGTGAGACCAATGTGTATGTTTTGTCTCCTGTGGCAAACACTTATGTGTAAGTATTTTAAAATGCATAGAAATAAAGCAAAACATACGTTTTTGCTGAGGATATTTTGCTATGACCGGAGTTATTATCCCTTTGAGTATTTTGCTGAGGTCAGAGTTATCATCCCTTTGAGTATTTTGCTGAGGTCAGAGTTATCATCCATTTGGGTATTTTGCTGAGGTCAGAGTTATCATCTCTTTGAGTATTTTGCTGAGGTCAGAGTTATCATCCCTTTGAGTATTTTGCTGAGGTCAGAGTTATCATTCCTTTGAGTATTTTGCTGAGGTCAGAGTTATTATCCCTTTGAGTATTTTGCTGAGGTCAGAGTTATCATCCCTTTGAGTATTTTGCTGAGGTCAGAGTTATCATCCATTTGGGTATTTTGCTGAGGTCAGAGTTATCATCCATTTGGGTATTTTGCTGAGGCCAGAGCTCTAAACCTGCTGGGTAGTTTGACGAGTGCTTTTTTTTGTATTTAAACAATATTTTAATCACAAATGGGCAGTAGGCATAGCCTATTTTATTTGTCTTTTCTCTTTACAGAGATTCAGACCTCTCTGAGGAGTTCAACAGTCTTTTCTCTTTGTCCCTGTGTGCTCAGCTCTCCGAGTTTTCGTACCCTGTGAAGCTGCGGGAATCTAAGGATGTTTTAAATCCCACGAAGCAACAGGTAACAATAGGAGCTAATGCTGATTTCAATACTTCACCTGTTGAATGGATCATTTTTAATTTCATGGTATCATGTTTTTAGTTTTAACTTCTGTCTTTATATCCATTCGATAATGGTATCAGTAGATTAGATGTTATATGGCAGTTTTAATTTCATGTGTTTATATTACAGTTAAAATCGTGAAAGTAAAACTACACTGAAAATAACACTGTATACTACTACTAGACATATGATGTATGTATGAAAGGTGAAGATAACGAATAGTGATCAATCTCATAACTCCTATAGCAATACAAAATAGAGAGTTGGGCAAACACAAACTCCTGGACATACCAGAGGTGAGATCAGGTGCCTAGGAGGAGTTAGCATCCCCTGTTGACCGGTCACACCCGCCGTGAGCCCTATATCTTGATCAGGCAAATGGAGTTTATTAGACATATGATGTATGATTGTGGGCCTTACTTTGTATACCCAAGTGCAAACTCAAAGATGCTTTTAAAGTTTTATCATCTTTTATCAGATGTCAGACATAAAATTAGCTTTCCTCACCTTCATTAAACATACCGGTCACATTGATTTAATCAAACTGATTCTGAAGGTGAGAATTGTGGTGTGGATGCTAAACTGATTCTGAAGGTGAGAATTGTGGTGTGGATGCTAAACTGATTCTGAAATCAGCTTACATGTTATATTTTTCAGGACCAGAAGGTGAGAATTGTGGTGTGGATGCTACAGCATAGACTGTTGATTCAGTTACACACCTACGTCATTTTCTGTCCCCCTACCTCCCGCAGATTGAAGAAAATGTCCGATGACATGTGTAGGTCATCAGGTATGCCCATGGTGCCAGAGGAGGAAAGTGTGTCTATATCAGACATTGCATCAGGTAACTCCCACTAGTAGAATGCACAGGCACCTAAAGTATGGATATTACTACCCCCCCCCCCCCCTTTTTTTATGATAATTTTTTTTTTGGTGGCAATAATTTTTATGAAATGTGTGAATTCCCTGTCTATCTCATCCCTCTTTCAATTTCTGTAATTGTTTCACGCTTTTTGTAAGCTTTAGAGATTGACCTTCTATCGGTATAATAAAATACACAAGGTATGAAACAAAAATTTGTAAACAAACAGGGGGTCCCCTGTCATACTACAAGTTTCTTCAGCTTAAAACCCATCTCATCTCTTTTGTTATACCCCCCGCAACAAGTTGGGTGTGGGGGGGGGGGGGGTATAACGGAATCGGGTTGTCCGTCTGTCTGTCTGTCCGTCCGTCCGTCTGTAGATGCAATGGTTTCCGGGCTCTAAAGCATTATCCTTTCCACCTACCGTCACCATATCATATATATGGACTACGCATGGAATGAAAATGTTCCCTATCGATTTTGGGGTCAAAGGTCAAGTGCACTGGACATCGAAGTAGCAATATGGTTTCCGGGCTCTAAAGCATTATCCTTTCCACCTACAGTCACCATATCATACATATGGACTACCCATGGGGTGAAGATGTTCCTTATTGATTTTGGGGTCAAAAGGTCAAAGGTCAAGTGCACTGGACATTGAAGTAGCAATATGGTTTCCGGGCTCTAAAGCGTTATCCTTTCCACCTACAGTCACCATATCATACATATGGACTACCCAAGGGATGAAGATGTTCCCTATCAATTTTGGGGTCAAAAGGTCAAAGGTCACGCGCACTGGACATCGAAGTAGCAATATGGTTTCCATTTAAATTTTTAACGGCTTTTTTCATCGCATGGAGATGCTGTGTTCCTAGATACCTTTTGGATCATAATACTGAAGTTTATTCTGAAATTTGCGAAAATAAGAAGTTTATACCTATTACCAACACCCTTTGGGAGATTGGGGTAAGCGGGGGTATTCTTAGTGAGCATTGCTCACAGTACCTCTTGTTTGACACAATCTTGCATGCATTGATCGGACAGGGCTTCATCTCTTCCACTGTCAGCCAAAAAGGAGGTCACAGAGTACGAAGTTGTGGTAAGCACCGTGTGATTGGTTCGCAAAGACATTGCTTAGTCTCGGGATCATCCAAAGGGTCTCGGGATTATTCGAGGACCAAATACACGACATGTTATAAATTCATACTCTGTGACCTCCTTTTTGGCTGCCCATGGTTCTTTCCTTGACTGCAGTCACTTTGGTGCACTTGATGTTGACAAACTGTAGTGCAGGTGCAACTTCCTTTTGGTGCTTAATCTAAACCCCTTAACCCAACCCCAACCCAGAAAAAAATTGGTTGGATTCAGTGATATATATGTTTATTAGCTCACCTGAGCTGAAAGCTCAAGTGAGCTTTTCTGATCGCCTGTTGTCCGTCGTCTGTCCGTCTGTAAACTTTTCACATTTTCAACTTCTCCAGAACCACTGGACCAATTCAACCAAATTAACCAAAAGCATCCTTGGGTGAAGGGCTTTCAAGTTTGTTGAAATGAAGGACCATGCCCCCTTCAAAGGGGATATAATCACAAAAATGCAAAAATAGTGTGTTTAAATCTTCTTCTCAAGAACCACTGAGCCAGAAGAGATGAAATTTACATGAAAGCTTCCTGACATAGTACAAATTCAAGTTTGCTGAAATGATGACACCCCCTACCCCACCCCACCCCCCACTCCATCCTCGGGGGGGGGGGGGGGGGGGGGTAGGATGGGGCCACAGTAGGGGATCAAAATTTTACATTCAAATACATAGGGAAAATCTTTAAAAATCTTCTTCTCAAGAACCACAGGGCTAGGAAAGTACAAATTGACATGAAAGCTTCTTGACATAGTGCAGATTCAAGTTTGTTCAAATCATGGCCCCTGGGGGTAGGATGGGGCCACAACAGGGAATCAAAGTTTTACATGCGAATATATAGGGAAAATCTGTAAATATGGGCCAAGGTGACTCAGGTGAGCGATGTGGCCCATGGGCCTTTTGTCTCTTTTAATATTTTGTTGTGCGGTTGTGTGACCAGCTGATTAGTATACATTTATTTCTCATGGAGAGGTTGGATAGATTAGTAAGAAATTATTAGATTTTTTAAAGTAGGAAATCCCAGTCACAACAGACCTAAGTCGTGAAAATAGGTAGTGACAATTCCATCGCCAAACACTCAGCATCAGGTGTGAATGTCACGGGTCCTCAGAGATGACATTAAAAACAGATGTCACAGTAGGTGTGGCACGCTGAAGAACCCTCACTGCTTAATGGCCGTAAGCGGCGAGCAAAGGCCTAAATTTTAAAGCCCTTCACCAGTCTTGGTGACGACTCCATATGAGTGACTGGTTATATTTTGGAACATTACAGCTTTTCATATCAACATAATATGTGGCAAGTTTGATATGATTTAATGAATATATTGTTAGACCATAAGAATGAGTGACTGGTTATATTTTGGAACATTACAGCTTTTCATATCAACATAATATGTGGCAAGTTTGATATGATTTAATGAATATATTGTTAGACCATAAGAATTTCTAGAAAGTTTTTCAACTTGCATACATGTGTCTGAAAGTATTTTGACTGGAAGTATTTCGAAGCTGTTAAACAAGATGGTGGCATCTACTCTCATTTTGCTATCTCAGTTTAAGGACTAGCTATACAGGTGCCTCTCATTTCAATATTTGTTATTTTGCATTTTGACGCCCATTTGAAAAATTACAATGTTTTTGTTTGAAGGATCTAGACTATTATATTACAGAAAATACTAAGGAATCTTGGAGAGGGTTTTTTTTCAAAGTTGACCATCACTTTATGAGAATAAAAACTTATGTTTACAATTTCTTTTTAAAACTTCTGTTTGTCTTGTTTTCAGTAAACAGTGATGAAAGTTTGGCACTGAGTTACCAGGGAACCAGTCAATTTTCTAAATCTCCCTCCTCTGACGGCTCCCTGGCATCGGAAGACAGATTCTGGCCACTTCACGATGAAATGTCCGGTCTCTCCAAAGAGGAGAAGGACTGCATCCTAGACATACCTGCTGCCAAAAACCTGGAGGACCTCAAGCTCTTTACAAAGTATGTCACCTCATTTAAGTAAAATACTGATGACTCTTGATGGCATGAACTTCAATCTCTCAAAGTTCTTGATCTCTTGAAGTGAAATGACAGTCCTGATTTTTTTCTCTATATGAATAGTTAAATTTACTTTCGATTTCTCCAACATTCAATATCTCAAAGTGAAAATTGAGGTCTTATTTAACATATTTCATTGTTTTTCACTCTCAATATCTGGAAGTGTTGGTAGCTTATACACACATCTATGATGTGTGTAATTATATAGGCTTTGACCTTACCTGGATAATGGTGAATGTCTGGGACTTAGGTGTGTTAATTAGGTGTTTATATAGGTGACACTTCCCCTGCATTTCCTTGTGAGGTGGATTGTTCATTGTTTAATTGGTCAGTTTAACTCTCCATCTGAGCTTTGCTTTTTGTATATAATTCGACTATAGATAAAATTTACAACTTGTTTGGACTGGACGATGAGACAGTATAATAAAATAAAGTGTGTTCATTCCAAAATTCCATCATTAGTAGTGACTGTTCATTTCCAAGCATGCAGCTTTAGAAGGGAAAATCACTGGTCTTTCAAGTGTTACCTGAAAAACAGAGATCTTGAGGCATTGGTATGCTAAAGAACCTTTACTGCCATGCATAGGTCAAAATCTATGGCAGTTTACCTATAGCTGTTGACATCCTTATTTGTGTGAACAATTCTCAAATGGGATGTTAAACATTAAACAAATAAAGATTGAAATAGCACTGGTTTATTGTGGACAAAACATTCTGAAATGTAAGTGTATTGATTATTTATTTAGATTTAAAAGTTGTTTTCTTTTGCAATTGTAAATTCAATAGTAAATTGATACCTCTGAAAATTCACTTTCCACTTGTCCAATGTTAGGGAATATTTATTTATTGCATACAAGGTTATCCAAAAAGTTCTTGGATGAGTGAGTTTTGGAAAGCATATATTTGATAAAATGATGTACCTGTAGATGTCATGAATCAGCATGGAAAAATGAATTAAAATACATGTATACGATTGGTTTCTATTTTTACTAAAACAATATCAGGTCATGCACAGAGCATCTGACAAAATTGTCTAACAAAATCTATGCTATTAGTTCTAATTACATTTCGTTGGAAGAAAATACTGTATATCAGGTTATTTCCGCTTTGTTCGCACCGATTTCCGAATCGCAGAAAATACATCCGCTTAAATTTGATTCAAAGGGGTTTTTTTGTAATAGTTATATAGCATACAGGTAATAGTTCTGTGTTCAGTGTGTTTTGCTTCCCCCTATATCTGACAAGCGCCAGGTAACAGGTATGTATAAGCCTCGGTGTTTATTTAATAAGGACAAGCTAATTAAATGGGTCACGTTCTTGGCTTCAATCAATGTATAATTATACCTGAACTACTCATACATCTGTAACGGTACATGGTTTATGGCTGTTTTAAACTGAAAATAATTATTGATAAATATTTTGTGTCAGTACCATTATAGCTTAGCTAACGAACAGTGATTTACGTTACTATACCACCAAATTGTACATATTTACAATATACTTGAGTGTAAACAAGAGCAAAATTGTTTTTGAAAACTGGTTCGCAGCACAGGTGTGTGATCATCTGAGCGCGTTTTCCGAAATTGATGAAGTGAAGTTCGATTTATATCTCACCCAGATGAAGCCACTTAGCAAAATGGCTGACAAAGCTCTATGATTACATTCAAACAAAACCAGGAATATCATCCATATTGAGATTTGATTATAGTCGCGACAGTAACTAAAAAATCCTGTAAATTGTTTGATTGACTGAATTTTTGCATAAAAAATTGAGAGTGATACGTACAAATGCTGGCTTTTTTCCCAATTCCTTCATAAGTTTAAAAAATCGTGAATTATGTTTTTACAATGACTTTGGAATAGTGAAAATTTGATTCACGTAAATTTAATTTAGCTGTTTTAGGTTCTGATTCGCGGAAAAAAACATGACACAGAAAAAACCAGATATACGGTAACTTGAACCTAATAAGAGGTTCTTGAAGAAATCAAAATGAAAGGGGGGTCATTTCAAATGCAGAAGATAGGTGTATCACCTCCATTGGACAAGAAAAGTACAAATTTTCAAGACATAATCTCTTTCTGACAGGTCCTATTTAGTTTATATAGCATTTGTTACACATGTCTAAGATGTTTAACATCCAATGCAATGAAGATTCAGGAAACAGACAGTCCATCATATTCAGTCTCCTGGTTATTTACTTATTCAATAATGAATTCTCTCATGAGTATCATACGTAGAACTGTCAAAATTCCCTGGCATCTTATAATGACATTACTATTTATGCCTCCCTTCAAAGAAGAGGAACATACTGGTTCACTTTGCACCTGTCGGTCGGTCAGTAGACCACATGTTGTCTGCTCAATATCTGAAGAACCATTTACTTGATCATAATGATATTTCATATGTGGGTTGGTTACGAGAAGAAGAGGACCCCAATTGTTTTTCAGGTCAAAAGGTCAAAGATCAAGGGTCAATCTACTGTCCGCTCATTATCTTGAGAACCCTTTGCTTGACAAGACATTAAACTTGGTACACTGGTACATCCCAAGGAGTAGATGACCCCTCTTGATTTTGAGGTCACATGGTCAAAGGTCAAACTGGACATAGGAATATACTGTCCACTCAATGTCTAGAGAACCCTTTGCTTGACATACATCAAACTTGGTACATTGGTACATCTTCAGGAGATCCAATCTCTTGAAATGTGTTAAAAAGATCCACATACCCTACTTCAACTTAATCTTAATAAGATTAAACTATAAGCTGGACTCTGTTTTTATTTGCATACCAGGTAATTTAATGAAAAGCTTTCAGAAATTGCCTCCAGGGTCATAGGGCATGGCCTCATGTTACTTAAAATAGATATTGATGCTAGCATTCCTTCATTTTAATGAGTACTATGACCCATACTCAATTGTGAACCTATATCAAAGTCCACTATAAACTTGACCACAATCAGGGACATTTGTGTTTAACAAACACATCATTTTTACATGATGATATAGTGACATCATTTTTGTCTTTCCAGACTGTTTCCATACTTCAGAGGCGACCACCATTTGGAGGAGATAATGTATTACGAGAATCTTCACCGGTCCCAGCTGCTGGCTCTCCTGGACAAATTCCGATCCATACTCATCACCTGTCAGTACGAGGATCCGGCCACTTCCTTCACACACATGGATCACCACCAGAAAACCTAGGGACCAGGAACCAGCCAAGCTGATGAATCAAAGGCCGAAACCGGTCAATATCACCAATCAGACAGGTGACATGTGACAGCATCATCTACAGTGCAGATCCAAGAGGCGTACATCAAAACGACACCCAGGTGTTTGTTCCAGACATTAATTATCCAGCTAGATGTGAAGTACATTCAAACAATGACAATGTACTGTAGATTCCTTATTTTACATGCGTACTTAATTCTGCAACCTGGCTGTTGTATAGTTCAAATTGTGAGAACATAAAATTGCAAATTAAGACCTTCCGACTTATATTTCATGTAATCCATCTTGTTTCTAACAGCCATGACATAAAATGGAACAGCCATGACATAAAATTGGATCTGTCTCTGTAGTGAAGCCAATCTATGCTAGGTGGGTTACAAAGACAGTTGGCAAGATCTTTAAAAGTTCGGATCTGATGAAACAAGATTGGAGAATGACCGGTATTGTGAAAATCATCATTTATGAAACCATTACAGCAGTGTGGCTTCGACAATTCCCTCCGACATAAACATTAGTTACATGATGTTGATTTTACCTTTGCATACATGTACATGCTTTAAATAATGAAGTTGATGTTTTCGTCTTTTAATATGGAAGAAAGTTATCTCTCCTGATTGTACTGTCGTCTTAACATTACATTCGCTTTTTATTGTGTATCATAGAAAAAATAATTGTATCAAAATAAATAATTAGCAAGTTATAAATATTTGTAATAGAATCTCTAATTCATTATTAGAAAAATTGACCCGAAATTCTATGGTTAGTTTTATTCAACCATATCACATATTATAATGCCACATGTCATGTAATTTGTCATCAAATGTCACGTCAATTTTACGTGGATATTCTTTTCTTTTAAGTATGTGATTCTGCAAAAGCAGAAAGGCTGGGCCAACAGCATGCAGTGTTACTTTGTTACATCAATGAGTTAGTAATCTTTGGTATGGATTTACAGCCGACTGCTGTTCTTACACTGTGCCATACAAGTTAATGAGTAGGCCTTCCATTGCTTCATTAACCGAGATGTACGACATTCTTGCATGCATGTCATTCTTTAATCAAGATCTGCATTGCTGTTTTGTTATATGCAGCATAATTGAGTGTGCAATAAAATGTGATTAGTGCCAAACTTTGATTTTAAAATTCTGTCATTTATTGTATAAGAGCAGGTAAGTATACACGTCTAGTGAACTATGCCTTAGACTAGATTCCCTGTTGGTTAGTGAAATTTATGATTTCTTCCAACTGAAAAGATGACACAGAAAAGCTGCTAAGATCTTGAGAGTATGAATGAGAGTGTTTTTGTCTGCAGTGAAGTACTTGGAAATAGACATAAAACAAAATTATTTAGAGGCTCTTTATTTTGATTGTACTCAAAAGAGTAAAATATTGATATTACATGCATGTGTTTCCGATTTCCAAATGTATGAAAAATGGACATTTTGTTTGATTTTCTGTAAATTGTGAATAGATTTATAAACTGTTGAAAAGACATTTTATTTTTATGTTGTTACCCTGCCAATGTTTTTTCCTCATGAAACAAAAGATTTCAGTGTACAGGTTATATGTTTGGGGCTTTTATAAACTGAAACATTTACAAAATAAAACATGGAAACAAGAATTTCTTATTGTATATTGTGACCTTATACCACTCCATATCATATCAGGTTTTACTCGTCTTACGTCTTTACTTCCAAACTACGTACAATTTTGTGTGGGCGGGCCAGTTGCCTAGTAACCACTTTACATTTGTCTTTCCTTGAACATATACATCTTATCAGTGGCAAGTTTATGTCTCTCAAAAAGATTTGAACCCCAAACCAAGTCAGTTACTCATTATGCAATGTTGTACACCCACAAGTGTTTTTCTATAATGAATAATTTCTAGAAAATGTTTTTCAACTTAAAACAATATTTACTTGGATAAACCACCAGTCCACTTGTATTCAGAATTTCACAGACCATTTCATCATGTCATCTAAATTTGACTGAAGTCAAATGTCAGTAAGTAGATAAACATTTTGCCGATATCGAGTGAATATATGTCCCCTCTTTGACCTTGAAACAATAGGGGTCATTCACAAGTTATAGAGACTGTACAAGCTTAAACCAAGGTTTAACAGAAAAATGAATAGACAAACCATAATTAATATAACCCCGTTACACCAAAGAAAGGGGTAAAAAAAAAAAAAAACCACCATATGAAACAAGTGTGAAATTCTTTGTTCTAAACTAGTTAGAAAACTTTCAAATGAAGATGCTCTTGTATCATTTGTTAATGAATTACAACATGTATAGACAAGAATGAAATTAATTCTGATAAAACTTTGATGAGGGCCAATAGGTATCGATTATAAAGATGACTCATTTCTGCACATTTCTTGATTAAACGAAAATTTGTATGGAGTGTCATGGCCAGGGATTCTGCTAAATCATGAAAATTGGGATTCATTAACACAAACCAATCAGAAGAATCCATATGGACAGTATCAGCACAATCTCTGTACTTGTATAGTTCCAACAACAGACTGTGTGTGTTACTTAAGTACGTGCTTTAATTAATAAAAAGTTTAACACAGAAATGTAACATTTGCTGGTGGTCCTTATTCTAATAGTATGATCAATTACATATCACAGCTTTAAGAAATGCATAATTTTAATTTTAATAAAATCGGAATATTTTTTTCCATAATTCTTGAAATACATGTAATGAATAAAATTGATTTAAAAAATCACCTTCCAGGCTAACACCTCTTCTTCAAACACTTCATACATACAAACACTTTATAAAACTGATCGTGTATTGCAACAAGATATGCATAACAAATTATTAGCAATGATGATTTCCGATATCTAAGTGCATGTACCAAGGTCTAGTGAAAAAGTAAATCAAGTTTCTGGAATTCATTTGTTGCATGGGAAAAGGAAAGATAGTGTCTAAGACTGATTTTGCTGTGAGGGATAGTGCACAACATAACTGATCCCAATATCCAAAACATCTTGTGACACAGTATTTTTCTTATATTATACATGTATACCATATATCGGGTAAATTTGGCATTGGGAATATTTAGTGGATATTTCTCAAAAAAGTAGTTTGAAATCTTAACGCTTTATATTTCTGCGCAATTTCATCTAACACATGCATCATTCAAATATGAATAGAAATTCTGGTGCATTTATTTTCTGGTGACAAAAAATAAAAAAAAAGCCAACATTTCCAGCATGCCAAAATTTCCAAATATATGGTATTGCTGTCCACAGATATGTGTATAAATTGATATGTCATTTTATTGTTATATCTTCTATTAAATAATTAGTATCAGTCTGCTTCGGGTCGACTGGCCTCTGCAGGTTTATCCCTCTTACTGATACTTTTATTCCCTAGTACATAAAATCGTAGTGGTTTCTTTGCCCACTCCTCAGCATAGTCGATGTTAATTCGGGCACTTGTCACTATCTTTGTCTTGGGAACATCTTCTCCTTCCTCCAGCCAAATTTCATCAGATTTTGTCAGGTCTACTTTGTTAAATTTATCCTTGCTGATTTTCAGAGCCTGGCAGAGTTTCGATGGGCCATTGCAAAGATCTTTTTCTTTCATTGTTTTCTGTGACCTGATTATCTGCATGTGATCTAGTCCGTCCACTGGGTCCAGGGCTCGAAGCAATACTGCAGCACCTTCACCTATGTACAAAGTTTTCATGAGTGATACTCTTAGTACAATAAATCTGTGAGAGGAGTTCAACTGACAAACCATGTACCCTCCCAAGAACATTAAAGTCTCAAATAAAGGGGCAAAACTCCTGCAAGAGAGGTTGAAATGAATCAAAATTGCAACAAGATCTAGAGTGACTGTGATGAAGTTAATTTTCATTTTAGTTATAGTTTTTGTGGTGTTGTCTGTAAATAGTTGTTTATGCTTGTAAGGTGTTTCTGTAGTGAGAGTGTTGGTCGATAAGGCTATTTTTAGTAAACCGGTTTGGTCAGTCAGAGTAGCGGCTGTTTGTGAAGCGTACGGCCACATTTTCATGCTGTCCAGCAGGGGTCTTTTCTTGGCGAATTCTAGAAGTTAGTCTGGGTAATGGGTAGCCAGGGAAACAAACATTTTACTGTGTGGGCATTGGTTTCCTCCAGCCGTACAGAGGGGTTTTAAGAAACTATCTGGGCCATATCAGGCAGTACTCTCAGCGTTCAGAAGGTGATCGGCGTGGGAATCAGAAAACGTGGGACCGCGCTGTACATGGGTGTTCCACGTGGTGGATTTAGCAATTATTTTGTGGGCCTAGTGTTGGCATTGGTTTGAAGTCGGCATTACCCAGTATCGTTGTCCAATGGGAGACCTGTGACTCCAGGACTGGAAGCGGAGGGGCTGTTAGCGCTGTGTTGAGTATGGAGGCCTGGTTGTGCCAAATGTGGCATGCCATTCAATTGAATTGTGCTGAGTAGCCAAACTTTCATATTGAGTTTCAGTAAATTAACATTTTATCAAAAAGGAATTTGAGAAATTTTGTATTTACAAACGTAATTTACTACTGCTTAACTTTTTCTGTAGTTAGCGGAATTTGCTACTATTTGAACCATTTTGTAATACATTTATTACCAGTTACATTTTCAGCCTGGGGTGACATATTCGTTGTATTGACTATTGAATTGTCTTGACAGTTATACGTTAAATTGATTGTCAATATTGCCAGGTTTATTATATCAATTTATATTTTCTTTCTCGGTGAGAGAGTATGTGTGTGTGTATGTGAAAGTGTGATTTCTTTGTTTTTCAAACATCTTTATATTTCTTATCTTATTGTTAAATAAAGTTTCTTTTTATTTATTCTACGATTTATCATTTTCTCTATTGCCTGCACAAAATCCGAAAGAACTTCATTACAGTGACCCACAGAGAGTTTCAGCTTAATGAAATGAAACTAGAAACAGAAAACACAGACAGGATGGAGGCATGTACAGACACTACTATACTGTAATATGTCCCTTCTAAAGACAAGCATATAAATGTGATGTAATATCCAATGACGTCATTTCATAATACCAATTTTTAATCAAAAACGATATACATCAAAATGTCTTTGTTTTGGAAATGAAATAAAATATTTGAAGTTAAAAAAACAAAATTCTAACTACATATGTATAAGAATTCTCCGTTACTTTAGACTGACCTGTGCCTTTTGTAACAGAGTACAAATACATACAGAGTAGAATTAGAAAACTCTATCTATCAATTCAAAGTTCAAGGAACTTGATATTCATTATATATTTACTACAAAACTTAAAATATGTGATAACAAATATCTTGGTGTAAATGTAGCAATAAGATTGTATACAATCTCTCCATCCATCCTCCCCTCTTTGTCTTGTTAAAAACGTCCCCCCCCCCCCCCCATCTGAAATTCACAATTTACCTTCACTGGAGATGTTTACACAGCAGTACATCCCATATATATTGTACACATAGCACGTCCCCGGTTCCATGTACATGGCTTCATTCCTGGTCGTCTTTTTTCCATTGTAGGAATGTGCGCCCTTGTCCTCTCCTCCAAGATATGCCTCTGTCTCCACAATCAAGCCACTCAGCTTTTCCCCAGTGTCTTTGCAGTGTCTCACCAAGAGCTTCCCCAGTAATGCTTTGGCAAGTGTTTCACAATCTTTATTATAAAAACTTTTTGCCAGCCTTGTTCTCTCCACTTTGATGCATTTATTTGAAGATCTTGTGATGTCTCCAGAAAATCCAACCAAGTTTGCTGAACCTTGTGGTATCTCTTTTTCATCAGTAGTGTTCCTTGAACTTTCATGCTTTCTTTTCCTTTTTGAACTCATAGCTTGCACTGTAATGAAAAAGGTTTCTTAAGGACATACGAGATGTTTCTGATATTTTCTCTAAATTTATTTTTTCATCTCCTTGATGAAAGGTGAAGATAACGAACAGTGATCAATCTCATAACTCCTATATAAATTAAGGAATACAAAATAGAGAGTTGGGCAAACACAGACCCCTGGATATACCAGAGGTGGGATCAGGTGCCTAGGAGGAGTATTTAGCATCCCCTGTCAACCAGTCACACCCACCATGAGCCCTATATTTTGATCAAGTAACTGGCATAATCAGTAGTCAAAATCAGTATGTCAAGAAAAACCTAACAATTAGAATGAAAATTTGATCCCAATGATAGGTGGTATAGGCAAATTATTATAACGATAAAACTGATCACACGCAGAAGAGTTCTTGTATGATTTCCGATATTGGTCTAAATTTTATATGGTAGTAATAATTACCATACTTTGCACATGTATGTGGGCCTAGGAAGCTCAGTAATTAAATCACCTAACTACATGTAGTAATGAGTTCCAGATTCAATATTGTTCCAAAGCTTTTAATTCTATCTTTGCTACTGGCAGTGAGTAATGTCCATTTCTACACATAAGAGCTGACTTTACATTTTTACTTGTAACAACCAGGAACAAACCGATCTAAAACAGGAACTATCATAATATGCTAACTCTAAAGCAGACATGGTAGTACAACCCTAAGATTTTTTGTAGAAAAGAGATAGAATGCAGTGAATTGTACGTGTAATGTCACAAAAGATTATAATTATTGAAACACATTGTATGTCCATGTTCAATAAAATATCCACCATCATCGCAAGCCACGGCTGAAATGTCCGCTCCTCTCAGGCACTTGGGGCAGCTGGGATCATGCAACACCTCCCTCCACCTTGTTTTCTTCTGATCTAGGATCTACACACTTTTATTTACTTATGATTTGTAAAAATACAATAAAGATCATCCAAAAATATATAATGTGAAAGGGGAGAGGAGCGTATGGTTCAGCCATCATCATCATCGCAGCATGGCTTGCAACGATGAATATCAGAAATTAACATACAGTAAAAGTTTTTGAAGAAAATCTGCCTCACAAGATTTTGACACAATCTGAGCATAATGGCATATGTAATTTATTAGGATTTTTTTATCATTATTATGTCACAGTTGCAATTTATTTAAAATATATTTATGTGCTGTAATTATATCAGTATTCATAATTGGCACGCATAGCCAATTAAATACAAACTAGTTTTTCAAGTATGTGAGAGTCAGTGTGAATGTTTTGTATTGTACAGGTGGTAATTATTTCTATTTTTAGTTCAACTTTATGTTTGACTGACCAGTGGTCTGAGTTCATACGTAAAGTTGAACTAAAAATAGAAATAATTACCACCTGTACAATACAAAACGTTCACACTGACTCTCGCATTAATTTTGAAAAACTAGTTTGTATTCAATTGGCTAAATGCGCACCAATATGAATACTGAATATAATTACAGCACATATTAAATATATTTCAAATAAATTGCAACTGTGACAAATATATTATGAATATTATTATATCATAAATTTTGTGGAGAATTAAATTGATCCTCAAATGGGCACACAGGGATATTATAAACCATTTGCTCAGATTGTCAAAACCATGTGATCTTCCTTATAAGAAAGCAAATACAGTACACTGCATTGTGTATCGCATATATAACACTGTGTATTTGTCTTAATTTACTTGTATCAACAATTATATATGCTACATGTTATGCCCATTTGGGTCTTGCTTTGGTAATTGTTCTAATGTACTATTCTAATAAATACCACTCTATTCTGTATCAAATTGGAAAATAAAATTAGCTCCACATTTCCTAAACTAAAAAAAAAACACATTAAAATCCAAATTACCACGCAATACTACTCTTGTCACAATTCTAAATCGCATGCAGACATTAAAAACAAAGTGAAAGTAAAAATACTTTGCTTACCTGACAATTTCCATTGGACGAGCTACAACATGCTTAAGAGGCAACTAGTGGGAGTAACAAAAAGTCAATATTCTATATTCCGTGCTTGATCACGTTTTATCTTGTATTTTTTTTTTACATTGAATAAATCAATATTCCACGCGGTAATGTTCGAAAATTATTAACTGTGACGTGATCTACGGGGCTGAGCTTTTTTTTTCAAACAGCACGATCACAACAAGAAGCTTCCAAGTTTTGCATGATCGTATAAATCTATGAGGTAAGTAAAATCAAATTCTAGCAAGTTTTAAAATCCCTTTGGATACCTCTAAGGTAATACCGTCCATGCGCATATCAGAAATATCCGGGCAATCCGTTTGACGTCACGTGGTTTCCCATGCCCTTTCTTTTCATACACCATCACAGCTCAAGGAGCCGGTTGGGTCATTCTCTTCGTCTGAAGTAATCCGTTTTAACTGAAACAGAGGTATGTCTATGAAACAAAGTTTGTCTTTACATGAAAATGATCTCTATTAACAGCTTGTGCACTGTTTATTTTTCACCAGTTGTCGGATTTACAGGTTTTTAACACGTTTGATTTGAACCGGTTATTGAGCATTGATTGTGGATTTTGTGAGCTTGCTAGCATATCCAGATCCTGTGTGTTACTTTCGGTTTTACCGGACTGAAACGCTAGTACCAACTCTGCAAAGAATAAATTGTGTCCGATTTTAGTATTTTTCAAACAGTAGACGTCCGATTCGAGTCCTAAACATTTCAAGTTCATAATGAACTTGTGACCTTCAAACATAATATGCTGTATTCAAAGTTTAAGCAAATAGAATTGTTAAGCTTACTTTTCCCCTAAAATAATAAATTTGAAATCTTGCAGATCTGCTATATTTCTTTGGGTACCATGATCAAAATGTTTTCACCTGTAACCAAAGTTTCCCACTTCTGTAGGACTTTTCTGTTTGACTTTCTGTCATGTTGAGTAGGTCTGATACAATTGCCCTGATTTAGCCAATTTTGATTAAATTGACAATCGCATAAGAATCATTAACAGCTTCATAATTTTGTATCAGACATTTATCTCATTCTTTTCATCAACTTTGTTAATGTCTCTTTTAAAAATGACTTCACTTTTCATATTACTAAATGCAACCTCTTTGAGTAACTGTATGTATGTTAATGGCTTAATGCATATATAGGTATGATCAATCCTTACTGTGACATGTACTTGTCATTTGAACATCTTGTTGCCCGTCATTGGCCACAATTTGCCTCAATTGTGCATTTAAAATGTAACAGTTTGTAATCAAACAAGATTGTTGAATGTTGCTCTAAGGGCTTAGACAAAAATTCAGTAGCTGCTCTTTATACACCAACCAGAAATGTTTTTGGACAACCATAAACAACAACAAAAACATTCATCCTTACTTGAGTATGACTTTAGAAAACATCTATGGTAATTTCCTCCTAGGGTGCTAGACTTCTTTTGCAGATTATTAGATACAATATTCCTTAAAGGACACATATCATGTTTTCAAATTATACAAAATTACATGCATTTTGTCTTCCTTATACTTGTAGTACTTAATTAATTCTAATAGTTCTTTTGCCGAAATATTGCGATAATTAACCACAATACAGACTTAAATCTAAGCCCTGATTTCATAAAGTCTAGTTAATTTAGTTAGGTAGTCACATGGTACGGTGATGTCACATGCGCCCTTCTTCGATCAACTGATTGTGAAAGTACTATGTGTGAGATATTATAAATTCAGCTTTTAAGGGCCCAAATTTATTCACTATGGACAACATTGAAAACGATGTTCACAAATTTCCCGAGTTTTATATGTTTTCGCCACCAGTGCATACAAATAGTGATGTAAATGCCCAAATATGGCGAGTGTGAAATCATCAATATTGCGAGTAAATAATGTTTATATACAGGGTTCGAAATTAACTTTTTCAAGCACTAGTCCGTACGGACTAGTCACTGTTGATGTTCACTAGTCCGCAAAGCATTTCACTAGTCCGTCCAGTATATCATAAAATGATCTTCATTTTAATCAAACCAAACACATCACAGTTGCAAGCAATTCAATTTCTGACACCTACAGAAAAAGAGACCACCATATTTTATTTCGTATTCAAAATCTTTAGAAGCATACAATATTAACCTCCGAGTTAATCCTTTTATAAACGTCCATAAGTGCGTTCGAGATCGATGTTCCTTTTGTTTTGGTGCTCAGATTTTAGAGTCACAGGAGTTCGAAATTTTATCAATAAAGTCAATAAAATTCACTCGATTGACCAAGTCATGAGCTATAGTGTTATGAACTACTGTGTTAGAGTCACGAATGACGAGAACATGTGCGCACAAACGTGCATCTTCTCAGACCAGACTACTTGCAATTCTTACACCTAGAACACGTTCTCGTGATGTGTACTCGGCGTTCGAAATCGGCAGGAATTTGACAATTTGTGCACGTTCGAAGAACGGTGGTCTCGAACGCACTCCATGTGTTTGGAAGATCAGGATGTCATAGTCATGCAAACACTTGACCATGCAGGTAATTAACCATAAGTTCAAACATCTAAGAGACTCAGACAAATCTTCCTAAAAATCTTTACCAATTGAAGATTGATTTCCGGATTTTCACTAGTCCGTACGGACTAGTGCTATAGAGAGTTCACTAGTCCGACACGTTTTTTACTAGTCTCGGACTTACGGACATGAGTTAATTTCGAACCCTGATATGGGTCCCTGTTTACACACTGTTTGGTAATGTTATTTCTTTATACATCTGTAAGGCCATATTTAAAAGAATGTTTGTTTCCCCTCCCCCGGGTCTGACTTTTGAAACAGACCAGGCAGGCAGGTGTTTTGGGGGTTTTTTGAAAATTTTCGTTGGAAACACCTATGAAAAAGCAGCTCAGAGCACCGATAATCATTTTCAATATTGTACATCAGAAGAAGAGTATGCCATGTATTGGTTGAGCTTGTTTTTATGTTGGTCACTGGATTGACATGTATGCTGGCATTTATAATTCATATTCTTGGACATTAGAGAAATTATGATACGTCGTTGGGAAGTGGGAGCACGGCGTTATACCGACTCACTCAATGAGAAATAATTTTTTAATTCAATTTAAAGTTAGGAAATACTATATTCTATTATTTATAATTAAAAGTTCAAATATTTTATATCTTTAACATTTTTGTAAATCTACCAGTTGGTGGAAACTGGGAGCACAAATTTTGTTGCTACAAGGTGAAGTTCAGTTGATCCAGGTGTGTATTGAATCTGAGGACCAGAACAGAATTATATGCTGTAGGTCTATCAGTGCATAGCTTTTGATATATCCATTTTCTCGCAGTTTATCTGAGTCTCTGTCCAAGCGGTTTTTGACTGGGTGTTGTTGTTTTGGTTTTTAGCTCACCTGAACCGAAGGTATAAATTATAAATTATAAATGCCAGCATACATCGCTTTTTGTCCGTTGTCTGTCCGTCTGTCTGTTAAACTTTTCACATTTTCGACTTCTTCTCCAGAACCACTGGGCCAATTTCAACCAAACATGGCCAAAAGCATCCTTGGGTGAAGGGCTTTCAAGTTTGTTCAAATGAAGGGCCATGTCCCTTTCAAAGGGGAGATAATCACAAAAATGCAAAAATAGGGTGGGGTCATTTAAAAATCTTCTTCTCAAGAACCACTGGGCCAGAAGAGCTGAAATTTACCTGAAAGCTTCCTGACATATTGCAGATTCAAGTTTGTTCAAATCATGGCCCCCGGTGGTAGGATGGGGCCACAAGGGGGGATCAAAGTTTTACATACAAATATATAGGGAAAAACTTTAAAAATCTTCTTCTCAAGAACCACTAAGCCAGAAAAGCTGAGATTTACATGAAAGCTTCCTGATATAATGCAGATTCAAGTTTGTTCAAATCATGGGCGCCGGGGGTTGGATGGGGCCACAATAGGGGATCAAAGTTTTACATACAAATATATAGGAAAAATCTTTAAAAATCTTCTTCTCAAGAACCACTAAGCCAGAAAAGTTGAGATTTACATGAAAACTTTCTGACATTGTGCAGATTCAAGTTTGTTCAAATCATGGCCCCCGGGGGTAGGATGGGGCCACAAGGGGGGATCAAAGTTTTACATACAAATATATAGGGAAAAACTTGTTCTCAATAACCACTGAGTCAGAAAAGCTGATATTTACAAGAAAACTTTCTGACATAGTGCAGATTCAAGTTTGTTGAAATCATGGCCCCCGGGGGGTAGGATGGGGCCACAAGTGGAGGGGCAGGGACTGACACTAATTTTAATACCAACCTGTCCCTTCGGACAAGTTAACATGAAATTTAGGTTGTCCGAATGGAAAATGTACTTGTCCGAAACTTGTCGCTTTTCACGATCTTTTACCCCACTAAAATACTTTGCCAACGATAATTGTTGGGCCATGTCTGCTGTCAGACGGTCTTCAACTTATAAACTAATAAAGATTATGATGTAGAAATGATGCCCGATCTGAATGACACTCATTTCTGGCATCAAGCTGACATGTCATTTCTTACGTCGTAATATGTTTTATTTAAGACTATAATGGATCAAATAATCAGAGAATATTCCCCTTAAATTCTTTTTAATAAATTATTATTTGATAACCTATTGATAATTTTTCATTTTGGACATGTTTTTCGTAAAAATTATTGAATTTTAACTTCGGAAAAAGTGTTCTATATCTGTTTGTTCACTTCCAAGAATCACGCGACAATAGAGACATCTGATTGGCGCGATTAAAATACACTGTGAAGCTGATTGGTCGATATTAATGAACAATCTAAATTTAGATCAGGGAAAACCAGAAAAACGCCATATTGATTATCAGATTATTTCTATCGACGAGATGTACTTCAAAAACTTTAAGGACTCTTTTCACGTAGAATTTATTAAAATTTCACGGATACCCTTCATTTATTTTTGGTTGTCCCATCGGACAGGTAAACTACAGAACTTAATTGTCCGACCACCGTTTTAAGTTGTCCCGGACAATCGGACAGCCGTTAGTGTCAGTCCCTGGAGGGGTAAAAGTTTTACATACAAATATAGGAAAAAGCTTTAAAAATCTTCTCAAGAACCATTGGGCCAAAGAAGTTGACATTTACATGAAAGCTTTCTGACATAGTGTAGATTCAAGTTTGCAAAGGGTAGTTTGGGCCATAATAGGGACTAAGATTTTACATGCAAATATATATGGAAAGTCTTCAGATATCTGGGCCAGGGTGACTCAAGTGAGCGATGTGGCCCATGGGGCTCTTGTTTTAAGTTAAAGTTCTTGCTCCAAAAAATGTTTTATGTGAATTATATACATGTGTAAAACTTAACAGAGTTATGGGAATGATGATTTGGATAGAATAGTTGAAAATTTTAGAAGGTTAAAGAAAATAAGATGTGCAAAATAAAGATAATATAATGCTTGATATGATTTTAAAACTTGGTTACGATAAAATTGATTTTTCCCAATCTGACTGAAATGTCAACAATTTTTCCCAATTCGAAAGCCACAGGACCCTTGTAAAAAATGTAGAAAAATCACTGGTTCATGAAATGGCTAAGAGATGTTTTCAAACCCAAGGGCGCATATGACGTCACACATAAGGCCAATTCAACTTAATTGATAGATTATCATCCCCGCCAGCCCCTCAAAAATTGGCCTGCCTGGAATTTTTTTATTTTGAAGAATTTGCGATTTCCGGAAAATTCTCGAGTCCGATTCTGGTATTTACACTTCTTGTTTACATTTCCGGTATAGCAATGTGAAAAGCCACGTGAAGAAAAATTATTATATACCCATCAATGTATCGTTCTTTGATACTGTGGATTTCACAGCGTGTGATCCGGTTTTCCGGATCACCACACTATGGTTTTCTGATTCCGTATCAGTATCCTCTGAAACTGATGACGTCACAATGCAACGTTATTTGTGGAAAATGTTGACCGCGTCACAAACGAACCTGCGTATACAAAACATAATTTCATGGTATGTCTTGTGTTTTTGATAATTTGGATTACATTTATTATCTTATAAATGTGGATTTAAAATGCACAAGGGGGTATATAATAAATTTATCATTACTACAGTAACTTGATCCGAAGAGTTGGATCACGTCTCGTTGACAGGCGCGGATCATCAGATCAAACTCGACGCTTCGCGTCTCGTGTGACCTGATGATCCACGCCTGTCAACTCGACGTGATCCGACTCTTCGGATCAAGTTACTGTAGTAATAATATATATAGATCATATTGTTTTCTTAATTTCTCGCATTCTTGTGGGCATAAATGAAAGGAAGGGATTAATGTTCTTCATATCTTGAAGAAGTTTGGTATCTTTCTGTATTTGAAATTAAAGCTTTACCTGGAATTCGTCTGTGAAATAAGCATAAATTGATATCCATCTGGCATTAAATGATGCACTTCCGTTGACAAAAAACCCGTTATTAATATTTTTCTCAGAAAATAAAAATCAAAAAAATAAAATCCTCCCACCCGCCCCATATTTTTTGGTGACCCTGGATGATAATCATAGCGAAAGTAAATATGCATATCACAAGATTTGAATTTCATCACTTTCAAAATCGAAAACTACGCAAAATATTTTGTTAAAAACACATTTAAAGTAGTTTTAGGCATGAAAAGAATTAATTTTGCTGAAAAAAAGTTAAGAAACATGCATTGTGCCCTTTAAAGAGGTACGCTTTGACCAAAATGTAAGTTAGAAGGAGTCCAATCAAGGAATAATGCACAGGTCTGTTTTTCTCCCTACAGTGCCGAGTTCTTTTATCAATAGAATATTGTTTCCAATTTGAAGCAAATGTTGCCATTTTTCCCAATTGGAAAGGCCCAGGCCCCTGAAATCAAGACCTTAAAAAAATCCTGCACACTGCTCCCTATTTTCTCTGATCCCCCATTGGTGGAAGTCAAGTAAGAGGGGGTTTGGTTCCAGAAGGAGACAACATTTTCTGAAAATTTAGATTTTTTTTAGGGTGGGTTGATCATAAACACCTAATAATTGAAATACATTGTGCTGGACCTATTTAGATGACTGGTAATCAACATCTCAACATGTGTGCTTTGAAAATATATGTTATTTAATGTAGTACGTATAAGTATGATGTTATTTTTATACTTGCAGATGTCGTCTAAAAAACTTAGTTTCGCGGAAAACTTCGCCCTCAGTGGAGCTGCTGCAGTCATCTCCAAAACTGCTGCAGCCCCAATTGAAAGAATCAAGCTGTTGGTCCAGAACCAGGATGAAATGCTTAAAACTGGTCGTTTGAGTGAGCCATACAAGGGAGTCATTGACTGCACAATGCGTACCTACAAGACTGAAGGTGTTCTCCCATTCTGGAGAGGAAACTTGGCCAACTGCATTCGATACTTCCCAACTCAGGCTCTTAACTTTGCCTTCAAGGACAAGATCAAGCAGCTCTTCAAAGCCTCCAAGAAGGACAGCTACATGCTTGGATTTGCCAAAAACATTGGATCCGGAGGTCTTGCTGGAGCTATGTCACTCTGCTTTGTCTACTCCCTCGACTACTGCCGAACGCGTCTTGCCAATGATGCCAAGTCGGCTGGAAAAGGTGGTGGAGAGCGTCAGTTCAATGGAATGGTTGATGTATACAGGAAAACCATTGCATCTGATGGATTAGTTGGACTGTACAGAGGTTTCGTCATCTCTTGCGTGGGCATCGTTGTCTACAGGGGTTGCTATTTTGGCTTTTATGACACTCTACGACCAATTCTCCTTGGAGATGATGCTAGTGTCATCCTTTCATTTGCTTTAGGATATGTTGTCACAATTAGCGCTGGTCTAGTTTCCTACCCCATTGACACAATCAGAAGACGCATGATGATGACCTCTGGTGAAGCCGTCAAGTACAAGGGATCATGGGATTGTGCCATGGTCATTGTCAAGAATGAAGGCTTCATGAGCTTGATGAAGGGAGCTGGAGCCAACATTCTCAGAGGTGTAGCTGGTGCTGGTGTACTGGCTGGATTTGATAAATTCCAAGCCCTCTACATTCAATGGCGTGTAGGAAGGAATTAATGTGACCAATTGTAATAGCGACATTTCAGTGAGTGAATTATTTTTATGTGGTTGAACAATACAGACAGTCTGTTAATTGATTTGAACTGCAAAAGGGTGTTTTGAAGAAATTTTGTACAAAACTGCAGTTGTGTGGTAACACATTTCATATTTACTTGTATTTCATATTAACATCTGAATACCTGAAAATGCATTGTTAATAAAATAAGTTATTACAGAACGACAACAATATTTCAGTTGAAACAGTTTAACCAAAAACTAAAGGGTTTATATATAGTAGTCAATGAAAGTGATTAAAGCTGAAAAGGTAACAAGATAATCTCGCTTCAGACTCGGCAGCGTTTATCATCAAATGTCATGACATCGAGGAACTCCCAGAGTTAATAACTTTCTGTACATGTAGTTACCTTGTACTTTCCCGAATCCAGCACGATGTTCTTCTGTGTGTAAATTTTAAAAACTGTTTTAAATACAGTTGATTTGATAATGAGTTGAAGTTATTTTTATAGAATCGGAGGTCAAGAACAAGTACTGCCTTTGGAATAGTGCTGTTTCCCATTGTGAAACATAAGGTTATGCAAAAAGCAAGGTTATAAGAATTGCCAAGACTAGGTTTTAAAATATTTAATATTTACTTGGAAAAGTTCCTCCCTATTGTATTTTTGTCGTCCCATTTGGGCGATTCTTAAATGTGGCTAATTTACCCATCTTCACAAGTCGAGGGTGATAATTGATTTCATCCCAACTAAAAAGTTGCCAAGAGTGTACGTGTTCCCTATAGGACTACAATATAGCACCTATTGAAGATGAGTACCAGTATACCAGTCTGAATATTCAACTTTGTGCTTTGCCACACATTGATGGGTTTTATAGAGTCTTGGTGGGCCAAAGGAAAGTTTAAGAATTTTAAAAATGAAATTATTTTTAAGAACTTGTAAGATAGTACAATATAATGAAAATATTATAGACATCTATCATTGAATTGAATGAAATTTCTACATACTACATGACCCCTTTGTTAAGGAAAGGGTCTGGAATGTGCACACGCATGGCCAGAGATTGGTTAAAACAAGAGGCCCACAGGTCTTGACAGTCACTGGAGTACCATTCCCTATACATTATATTGATGATCTGTCTGGGAATCTCATATTGTCATTTAAGGGGGTACTCGACATCGTCATAATGGCTGACTTCCTATTAAAATATGGATAAAAATATAATATCACCAATATTTGTCTATTCTTTTAAAAAATTATCACCTAGCTTTATAGTAGGTTAGCAAGTCGACTGCTGAACTGTAGATCATGGGTTAAGAGTCCAGCAGGGATTTCAAATTTTTTTCAGATCGCTTTCTACTAAAACTGCATTTTTTTGGACTATATAAAGTAAATTTCGTCCATATCAAATTTCTTTGGTGTAGCATACATCCTTGCACCTCATTCTGGAGTCTTTCTAAATATGCATACAATACCCATTCAATTACAATGGAAGAAAAGATGAAATTTGAAGAATTTTATAACACTACTTCACAAGATGGCGATTAAAATGTTTTGTGAAAGTATTTGTATTGATAGGTTCGTCTAACATTGTAGCTCAGTGGTAAGCATTGGGCTGGTGAACTGCAGATCTCTAGTTCTGCAAGAGTCTTGGTCATAATTAAGTGTTGAAATTAAAAAAAAATTAAAAATCAAGCCTTTTTGGCATATACATGTAATATACTTGTTATATATCATATCTTTTATGATTAATTCAATTTGCACTGATTTGAGAAACTATTTCTGGGTGTAGTGAGTCACCTTATTCATTAACGGAGCTATAACAATGGTGACCTGAAAATACATATATTTGTCTGTTTAAGTAATACACTTTTGGCTGTAAAATACTTTTGTGTTAGTTCCTACATTGGTACATGTAATTGCTCTCTAGTGTAGTGGTCAGGGTGCTAGCTTCCAGTGTTGCATCAAATCCAAAGACATCTAGCAAAGGTGGACATTAGAAGTGCAAGTATAATGGATCTTTTATATGACTTAAAAATGGAGGTCTTCAATAAAATCTGGGCTGGAGGTAATAAAAACTGCATGTGTGTTTTGAGTACAACTCTGAGCAAGCTACAAAGCATGTACTCAAAAAATCTTTGAGTATGAGAATGATATATTTTATGAAAGTTTTATAACCCGGCTTTACTGGTATGAGTATAATCTAAAGCATGGAGTTCGAGTATGAAAACATGCTCAAAAAGTTTTATAACCTGGCCAGGAGGTTATAAAACTTAATTTACTCTACTCAAAACTCGGCCATTTTTGTTTCAAGTAGAACTCTTGAGTAAGCTCCAAAGCATACTTGAAAAAAAATTTAAGGTAGTACTCTACATCGTCATAATGGCTGACTTCCTTTAGAAAAATGGATGACAAAATCGATATCAGTAATATTTGACTTTTCCTTTTCTATTTATTTACCTAGCCGAGTAGCTCAGTAGGTTAGAATACCGACTGCTGAACTGTAGGTCGCAGGTTCGAGTCCAGCAGGGGTTTTAAATTTTTTTCAGATTACCTTCTACTAAAACTATTTTTTGACAAAATGAAGCAAATTTGAAAATTTTCAACTTCAAAATATTGTTGTACATATCCTCCACTTTTCATCTACATCAAATTTCTCTGGTGTAGCATACCTCCTTAACATGTACTCCATTTCAGTATGAAAATGATTTTATAAAGGTTTTACAACCTTCACTTATAAGTATGAAAACATGCTCAAAAAAGTTTTATAACTTCCAGGCCAGGATTCGAACAAGAGATTCAGGGGGCCCGGGTTCGAATCCCGGTCTGGTCCGTTGCATTTCCTCCCTTTCCTGTTACACTTGTCATAAGAGACGACTAAATGGGGCGGTCCTTCGGATGAGACCGCAAAAACCGAGGTCCAGTGTCACAGCAGGTGTGGCATGATAAAGATCCCTCCCTCCTCAAGGGCCGTAAGCGCCGAGCGTAGGCCTAAATTTTGCAGCCCTTCACCAGCAATGGTGACATCTCCATATGTATTGAGTGAAATAATCTTGAGGGACGTTAAATAATATACAATCAATTAATCGAACCTGGGCTCCCCGAATTTCCAGTCAGGTACATGCTCTACCAACTGAGCTATCTGGACAGCAGCGCTTGAATCTATATATACACAAGTTTGTGATTGCCAGCACCCCCTTCAGTTATATCTGTTGAAATATGGAAGTAAAAAATTTCATAGAGGTCTACGTTAGACCCCACCCCAATGATCTATCAACGTCCCTCGCAAATTTTTTTTCACTATATAGATGTCACCAAGACCGGTAAAGGGCTTCAAATTTTAGGCCTAGCTATGCTCGGTGCTTATGGTCATTGAGCAGTGAGGGTTCTTACTACTGTGACACGAGACATCCATATTTAAGATCCATGATGATTTTCGAGGACCCATGACATTTACACCTGATGACGAGAGTTTGGCGATGGAACTGTCGCTACCTGTTTCAACGACCTATGTCTGTCACGGCCAGGATTCGAACCCTGACCTTCCACATGTAGGGCGAATGCTCTACCTCTCGACCACCATGGCGGTTAATAAAGTATTTTTATATGAAAGTTTTCAATTTCAATATACTAGCTGTTGTACATATTCTCCACTTTTCACCCATATTAAATTTCACTGGTGTTGTATTCCTTCTATGGTCAATTACTGAAACGATTTTCAAAGTTCGTTTTTCAAATAAATTTAGTAAGAAAACACCATAGTTTTGTAGAGGCAAGCTAGGTCAAAAATGTCTATAACAAGCCTGACAGATATACTAGCTTGTATGCCTAATTCAAGCATGCCCCGTCAATAAAATTTAATGATTTTCAAATCCAGATCAAGAAACGCCTTTCAATTACTACCATTTTGCACAAAGCATCATTGGGAAATGAGGAGTGAAGTAAACTGAAATGCAGGACAGGGTTGGCGTCGTTCTGTGTAAAGATTTACACAAGAATACATCATTTTGAAAAACTTTGAATGCAGGTTTTCCAGTCAGGAATATGTTCTAAATTTATTCATCTGAAACTGAAGAGTTTGTCAATCATTTTGTTACAGTAACAACGCATCTAGAATTTATCTCTTCTGTTCAAAATGGCAGTCTATAATTATAGGATTTGTATAGTATCACTGAAATGTGGAAAAATCCATGGTTGGTTGACAAGAACACCAGTAAAGACTTCACCATTTCATTTGTGCTCCTTTTAAATCAATTAGCTCCACAAGGCAAAGCATATCCCCTTGCAGAGTGTCGACAAGCTTTTTCTATTAAGTCCTACAGTGACCTTGGATCCCAAACTAGATAGGGTTCTTAGAACTCTCTTGGTTACAATTATAAGGCTACCTATGAAGTTTCAAATCAAACGAGATGTAAAACACATGCCCCCTATGGTGTAAAATGGAAAAGGGTTATACACACACATCATTTAATTGATAGTAGTATCATCAATTCAAAATATTGAGCAGACAATATCTTCCTATGTCAAGAGTGGATTGACCATGTGATGTAAAAATCAATTGGGGTCATCTACTCCTTATACTGTACCAGTGTACCAAGTTTGGTGTCAATCAAGCAAATAATTCTTAAAATATAGGAGACAATATATTACCATGTCCAGTTCAATCATTGACCTTAGACCATGTGACCTCAAAATCAATAGGGGTACCAGCTAGTATACTAAGTTTGATGTCTGTCAAGCAAAGGGTTATCAAGATATTGAGTGGACAGTATAATCATGTCCAGTTTGACCATGTGACCTCAAAATCAATAGGGGTATTCTTCTCCTGAAGATGTACCAAGTTTGATGTCTGTCAAGCAAAGGGTTCTCAAGATATTGAACGCGGACAGTATATTCCTATGTCCAGATTGACCCTTGACCATGTGACCTCGAAATCAATAGGGGTCATCTTCTCGACCTGAAGATGTACATGTACCAGCGTACGAGTTTGAAGTCAGTGTCAAGCAAAGGGTTCTCAAGATATTGAGCAGACATTATATTCCTATGTCCAGAGTAGATTGAACCTTGACCTATTAAACTTCTACTCATATAACCAACCCATATATGAAATATCATTATCATCAAGTGAATGGTTCTCAAGATATTGAGCGACAACATGTGATCTACCGACCGACCGATTGACCAACAGGTGCAAACCAATCTTTGAAAGGGGGGGGGGGGGGGGGGGGGTGGGGGATAATAAAAGATGTGACCTGTACGTACACATACTAACCAAAACAGAAACAGTCCCATTTCTCAATGAATGGCTAGGGGATGAGTTTGATGCTTTCAATCTCCAAGTCCAACAGGACAGATAAATGTACTCGGGACTCAAGTGAAATAAAATGAGTATAACTAGTCCAAAAATTTCATATCAACAGCAGCACAACTTTGCTAGCCAAAAGGTTTCAGTCCACGAGTGTCAGGAGCAGAGTGGATCGAAAACCCTTAGCTATAGTGAAGATGTGTGAGTGGATTTAAATTAAATAGGGATAAAACAATACGCCCCCTTCCCATTATATATTGCAAAATTTATGTCACAATTCAATACTTTCAATACAATACAATTTACAGAAGAAACCAATGATAACATTGAAGAAAACTAGAGATTGTGTTTATGAAATACAAATGTCTCCCCATGCAGCTTCCAAAATAGGAAGTGCTAGCTCAAAATGAAACCTCCTCCCTTTAATGTGCTGCATAGTACGGAAGAGAAAGCATGAGCAGGAACATGTAGACAATATGAATTCCGATAAGCCACATTGGATTGATTTATTGTATCTTGCTAAACGTCTCTCTCGAGAATTTTTCACTCATATGGAGACGTCGCCAAAACCCAGCAGGCACTTCAACGTTGAAACGTCACTCTCTAACGTTGAATTTTGGTTTCATATGAAAGGTGAAGCAACGTCAGATATCAACGTTGTTTCAACGTCAGATATCAACGTTAAATGAACGTTGCTTTTCAACGTTGAATAAATGTTACTTTTCAACTTTGAGTAAACGTTGCTTTTCAACATTGAGTAAACGTTGAATGTTGGTTTATGGTCTAATAATATATTCATTAAATCATATCAAACTTGCCACATATATTATGTTGATTTGAAAAGCTGTAATGTTTCAAAATATAACCAGTCACTCATATGGAGTCGTCACCAAGACCGGTGAAAGGCTTCAAATTTAGGCCTATGCTCGGCGCTTATGGCCATTGAGCAGCGAGGGTTCTTTAGCGTGCCACACCTACTGTGACACGGGACATCCCTTTTTAAGGTCATCTCCGAGGACCTGTGACATTCACACCTGATGCCTAACGTTTGGCGATGGAATTGTCACTACCTGTTTTAACAACTTTAGTCTGTCGCGGCCGGGATTCGAACCACGGGTCTTTCGCATGCAGGGCGAACACTCTAACCACGGCGGTTAGCTACATTGGAGAAGTGTTTACAAACTATTTTACACCCTCCACCCCTAAGATCCACTATAACTTTAGGGACAACAATTGGGTCCACCTGTCCCTGCAAAATGCTCATCTGCACATGGCATTGAAGTGTCGTACAAAATTTCAAGTCTATCTGATAAGCCATATAGGAGAAGCGTTCTCAAGTTATTTCAACTTCCTCCACCCCTCTTAGATCCACTATCACTTTAAAGAAAATCATTGGATCCTCCTGACATGACAATATGCACATCTACAAATGACAATGAAGCATTGCATAAAGTTTCAAATCCATCCAATAAGTCACATAGGAGAAGTGTTCACAAGATATTTCACATCTTCCACTCCCCTAGATCCACTTTAACTTTTGGGGAAAAAATTGGATCCTCCTGTCCCAACACTATGCACATCTACAAATGGCAATGAAGCACTGTACAAATCTATCCAATAGGCCATATAGGAGAAGTGTTCACAAGCTATTTTACATCCTCCACCCTCTCTTAGATCCACTATATACCTTTAAGGAAAATAATTGCATTCTCCTGTCCAACCAATATGCACATCTACATATGGCATTATTATACCTCAGTATGAGAATTCTATGCAACGCATAATCTGATTGGTCTAGACAGTCACGTGCCAGGGATGATAAAACTTCACATCTCCATCTCAAACATCATATTTACCCCTTGGGCAGCGTGGTGCGCTTTCCCTAAATTTAATGCCGAGGTAGACAAAGTTTATTGTTACATCACATCAAGTCGGAGTCATTGTACTTTTATAATTTCGAAAGGCACAAAATATGTGGGTCTCTGATACACACTTTAAAAATCGCCAGATTTTGGTAAATACAAAAACAAGCAAGTAAATCAGCATTCAAGGAGAATAGAAATACAAAAATTGGTTATTTATCAAATCATTGTATTTCGTTGTTTGTACCTTCTAATATGTAGACGGCGCAGTGTTACCATTAGGGCAATCTCAGTTCGATACAATGTATAGATGAGCGGACTCAATTTTCAAATGCAATTCTGTAGTATTGCTTTGTTTTGGTATAATAAACAATTTATTGCATGAATGTTTGGGAGATATGAAGATTCATTCACCCAGGAAAAATCATATCCCCCCCCCCCCCCCCCCCCCCCCCCCCAAGGACGATTTTTCTTGGGTGATTAAATCTTCATATCTCCCTCACTATCATGCAATAAATGTATAATAAAGCATTGCACAAAATATCAAGTCTATCCAATAATCCATATGGGAGAAGCGTTCTCAAGATTTTGTGAGACAGACGGACGGACAGAACAAAAACAATAGGTCTCCCCATGAAAGAGGGGAAATAAATATAATTAGCAAGATTCAAAATCATAATTTTAAACGCAAAATGTTTCCAAACAAGATGCCTGTTGGCTCTGTAGTTTAAACTGATGAAGTGTATTATCATTTTCATCAGACCCAAGAAAAACGGCATGAACATCATTTTGTCCCTCATGCAGGTAAAAATAATAAGTATAGGCCAAGCCTGACGTATTTTACTGAATCCATTTGCAATAAATGTATCGAACCAAAAATCGAGGCAATGAATCGAACATTGAATTGAGAGTTTATATTGAACAGTATCGATATTTTAGTGAAACGTTTCAGCCCTAATTGAAAACCCCTGGCTAGGGTAGATGTGATAGCAGATTGGATCGAAAACCCTTAGCTAGCGTAGATGAGAGCAGCAGATATTTGAAAATCCATCAGATAACGTCATTCCATTTCTGCACATCAAGCAAAATTTGCAATCCAAGTTAAAAAGAAACAGAACACACATTATGTTGACAACAGTTTATTTTTTGGATGCCTCTTGTGCTTTCAATACACGGACAACAATCTTCTGTTCTTCGATCAGGAAAGCCCGAACAATTCTAGAAATAAACAAAAGATTGCAACAATTAATGTGAGACTATAAAATGCATTGCGTATGTACTGTGGACAAACATTCTTTCACAAATGGAATTGGGTAAATATGATGTAATTTTTAAACACTACTTAGAAATATCAGTACAAGAAATAGATGCATACGGCATAATTTACAATCATAAGTTTGTGATGACTGAACCTTCAGATCTACGTGTATTTTCGGCTTTACTATCCACCTATTGGTTGAATTCATCAGCAGACCTACCTCTCGCGCACACATCTATGACAGCGACTGCCTCCATAACAACGGGTAACTGTCTTCAGTCTTCGTGACATGGACATCAATTTTAGTGGCCTGGCTGGTGTAATCTACAATATTTACCAACACATTAAAACAATCGTCAGAGATGTAAAGGCTTAGTTTATATAAATTCATATTGAAAAATATGACTCAACAGTTTTCCATAAGACGGACAAAACAAGAGGCCAACAGGTCTTATCAGTCACCTAATTATTAGTTCAAAGTATCACTAGTGCAAAGGACTATGAAATCCTGTTCTGCATATCTAAGCTAAATTCTAATATTAAGAAACAGTATTATAAAACAAGATGTGCTCTTAAAACTTAAATGCCTTAATTTAGCATCAATAGCACTAAAAAAGATGTTATTTAAATGATTTACACATAAACGCTATGTACCAAGTTTGGTCCCACCCTGGGGTCAGAACCCCCACCCCAGGGATCATGAAATTTACAGTTTTGGTAGAGCCCTTCTTGCTCTACTTCAATATGCATTTAGTTTTCCTACACATGTGCAGTTGTAGAGAGGATTTTGAAAATTTGTCAATTTTTGCCCCACCCCTCAGGCCCCATGGTCCTGAAATTTACAATTTATGTTCCACTTGTTTCAATGATGCTTCATACCAAATTTGAAAAGAGTGGAAGTTATTAAGAAGTTGAAAATGTTCAATTGTCAAGACACGACAATGAATTACAGTTATTAAAGTCACCAGAGTTTACTCAGGTGACGTAAAAATCTCTGCAATGGAAAGTATCCGGAATACACATTATTCCAACATTAGAATTCAAAAGTGAGTGTTAAAGGGACTGATTCACGATTTTCCTCCAAATTTTGTTTTTCACTTTAAATGATCAAAATCTACAGTCTAATATGCTTTATAGAAGGTTTCACAAAAAAATTAAAAGTTATTCATCGTGACAGACACTCATTATAGAGAGTTTATTATTTGTTTTGAAAACAAAGATTGAGGTGTGTTATTGTTTACAGGGTTTTCAAAATAAATGGATATTGATGCAAGTTTATTCTATACATGTATATCACATCTCATGTATACTTCAGGTAAAATGTGTCATTTAAAAGTTCAAATTTGTGATTGTACAAAATGAAAATGCTATAAATTACAAAATTAACGTTTCACTTGTTTGTTTGTTTACATAAAAAGACCCGCGTCTTTGTTTTCATAACACAGAATCAAAGCTAAAATATTGCTCTTATCCTTGCATTTAGACGATCCAAATTTTGGTTGTCAACATTAAATGAGTTATATTTTTAATTTTAACATTAAAAATGAAAAACGTGAACCAGTCCCTTTTATATATGTGTGTGGTTTTAGCAACAAGTCAAGTTCTACTGTATTACCTCCCTTTACATATACTGCACATGAGCTCTATTCTGATGTCAGAACATATAAACCAGCATAGTTTATCCAGAACATACCTCGTATAATATCATTTTACAGAACATACTCCATATTGGTATGGTTTGATTAACTGAACATTGTTTACACAGAATATATACCATGTTGGTATACTTAACAAAACAGACCTTTTACTAAACAGACTCCATGTAGTCTAATTCTATAAAGCACACCCAATGGGGTCTCATTTTCTTTTTTAAAACAAAACCCCATATCAATAGAGCTCATTTTCCCCCTCCAAAATAGAATGGTTTAATAGAACATATCCAAGTACTGGGTATTTCAATTCAACAGAATTTTGTTGAAGTACTGAGTATTTCAATTAACAGAATTTTGTTGAAGTACTTTAAGGAGGAATAATACAATACTTTCTTTAGAAAATTGAATGAAAATATAAACATCAGCAATACATGTATATTCCTTTTAAATATATTCGCCAAGCTAGGTAGCTCATCAGGTTTACGTGTCGACTGTTAATCTGTAGTCTAGAAGGGTTTCAAATTTTTTTCAGACTACTTGTACTTTCTACTAAAATTGCATTTGACTAAATAAAGTAAATTTGTAACTATTCAATTTTAAAACACCATTGTACATATTCTCCACTTTCCATCCATATCAGATTTCTCTGGGGTGTTATTCCTCCTTAATTTAAATAATACACCCCCTAATATCAGATTTCTCTGGGGTGTTATTCCTCCTTAATTTAAATAATACACCCCCCTAATATCAGTTTGATTGTAAACAACATACCCCATGTAGTTTAATTTTACAATCTCCACATTTTGGGATACTGCCAGGTTTCTTTGTGTACAGGTAAACCAATTTACCACCTGAAAATATCAATGTAAACCAGTAATTTAGGGAATAATAACAAACAAGAGGCCCAGGGGCCTTATAGGTCACCTGAGTATCATGTAACAACCTTCCAATGTTTGAATTAGGTTTGTGTTTAAATATAAGAATTTTACTTTTGGATGGAAGAAACATTGAATAGCTATGTGGTCAGCCCTGCCTTTACATCAGAACCCCTGACCCAGGGGCCATAAATTTCAGTTTTGAAAGAAGCATCCTTGATCATCATTATCATACTATTAGTTTGTCTACTTAATACCCAGCAGCAGAGGAGAAGATTTTCAAAGAAATAAAATGCATTTTCACTATATGATCAATAGGGCCCCACCCTAATACCAGAACCCCTGACCCAGGGGCCATGAATTTCACAATTTTGAAAGAGGCATCCTTGCTCATCATAACCATGCTATTGGTTTGTCTACTTAATACCCAAGGACAGAGAAGATTTTCAAAGAAATAATGCATTTTCACTATATGACTTATAGAGCCCCACCCTAGCACCAGAACCCCTGATCCAGGGGCCATGAATTTCACAATTTTTTAACAAGAGATACTGTGAGCAATGCTCACTAAGAATACCCCCCGCTTACCCCAATCTCCCAAAGGGTGTTGTTAATAGGTATAAACTACCTCTTTTCTGAGTGTTGCTACTTCGATGTCCAGTGCGTATGACCTTTGACCTTTTGACCCCAAAATTGATAGGGAACATCTTCATCCCATGGGTAGTCCATATGTATGATATGGTGACTGTAGGTGGAAAGGATAACGCTTTAGAGCCCAGAAACCATATTGCTACTTCAATGTCCAGTGCGCTTGACCTTTGACCTCAAAATCGATAGGGATCATCTTCATTCCATGGGTAGTCCATATATATGATATGGTGACGGTAGGTGGAAAGGATAACGCTTTAGAGCCCGGAAACCATATTGCTACTTCAATGTCCAGTGCGCTTGACCTTTGACCTTTTGACCCCAAAATCGATAGGGAACATTTTCATCCCATGGGTAGTCAATATGTTTGATATGGTGACTGTAGGTGGAAAGGATAACGCTTTAGAGCCCGAAAACCATATTGCTACTTCAATGTCCAGTGCGCTTGACCTTTGACCTTTTGACCCCAAAATCGATAGGGAACATCTTCATCCTATGGGTAGTCCATATGTATCATATGGTGACTGTAGGTGGAAAGGATAACACTTTAGAGCCTAGAAACCATATTGCTACTTCGATGTCCAGTGTGCTTGACCTTTGACCTTTTGACCCCAAAATCGATAGGGAACATCTTCATCCCATGGGTAGTCCATATATATGATATGGTGACGGTGGGTGGAAAGGATAATGCTTTAGAGCCCGGAAACCATTGCATCTACGGACGGACAGACGGACAACCCGATTCCAGTATACCCCCCCCCCCCCCCACAACTTGTTGTGGGGGGTATAAAGAGGCATCCTTGCTCATCATTACCATGCTATTAGTTTGTCTACTTCATACCCAGAGACAGAGAAGAAGATTTTCAAAGAATTTCTACACTTTCACTATATGACCAATAGAGCCCCACCCTAACACAAGAACCCCTGCCCCAGGGGCCATGAATTTCACAATTTTGGTAGAGGACTCAACACTCATTATAATTATGCCCACAGTTTGGCTTCTTGATGTCCAGGAGTAAAGAAGAAGATTTTTTAAAATTACACTCATTTTGATGGTTTTTGCCCCACCCCTCAGGCCCCAGGGGGGCAGGGACCACGAATTTCACAATTTTTGTTCCCCTCCACCCACAGATGCTATATGCCAAAATTGGTTGAAATTGGTTCAGGGGTTTCAGAGAAGAAGCTGAAAATGTTCAAATGTTAACGCACGACGAAGGACAAAAACAGATAGCAATAGGTCACCTGAATGAATTCAAAAAAAAGAGTTACAGAAATTGTGCAATAGTTTGCATGGATTTTATCAATTGCTAAAATGCATATCTGCTGAGAATTTTCCCCTTGAACCAATTCTTATTCTTGCATTCCATCCAGAGCTGGGGTGCATTTTACAAATGAACTTATGACTTGCGACCAATTTTACATACCGGGAATTGCCCATTTATTGTAAGATAATTCACTCCAATGCAAAATATCTTTTTTAAAAATGTTGAAAATTTAGCCTTAAAAAAGTTTTTATTAAACTAATCATTGTTTAATACATTCTAACACTTGTAACTTTGTCATAAGCTGTTTTGTAAAGGCCCCTGGATCTTCGTATTTCCTTTGAAATTCCAAAACACAATAAATCTGAACTCCAAAAGCTCTCTGATGTATTATCGGGAAGTTTCTAGTATACCAGTCCCCAATAGTACGCGACTGCATGAGCAGTTATTCCCCTTGCCGTTGTTAAGCAGACTGCAAACACACCACCATTTGCATTTTCGCCTCTGATGCTGAAATGTGAAACTCGCCCATGTTTCATGTAATAAAATTAATTAGAAAGCCCAGCGGCATTTGAGCAGAATTAAGCGGGGGCTTGGGGGAGGTAGCCCCTGATAAGTCAAGCTGATCATGAGTCTATTACATAGATTTTTTTTTATAATACTAAACAAAGGTGTTGGGGGCAGACCCAATTCGGAAGTGTATAAAATCATTATATGAATGAGTTCCAATGTACAAATGAAGTAATCTTGAATACGGTTTTTTCTTGCTACAAGAGTAGCACATGTTCATATCACTCCTATCACTTCACAATAACCTAAACAAGTGAATCTGTTGTGTGTTAATATAATGCTATACATGTATTTAAATGCTATACTGAAGAACAAAAAGAAAGCAGAAGTGAGCAAGCTCACATAACCCATGCTCCAACATTGATTGACAATGCCTCACACGAAATTCTGAGTTCAAAAGGGGCATAACTCCCACAAAAATTAGTGAACAAGAATTTCCTGGGAATATGCACACCTACAGTGTGTCCTTATTAAATACAAAGTTTCACTAAATTCTGTTAAATGGTCTCAGAGGAGTTGCGCCGACAAAAACAAGAGAGATGGGCTCGAAATTTAAGTTATAAAGGAAAATTATTGATTCATAATTTCCTGGGAATATGCACAGAATCTCACCTGGAGTCTTTGACCTGTGTTAGACAGCACATGAAAAAAAAATCATGACATCAATAAATATTTCACATTGTACATAAATATCTTATATATAACCATTATAAATATGCATTTATATACTTTATTTGAAAGCAGATCTATCTTTACATTCCATGGATAGTAAAACCATTGTAAGGGACATACAGTTTGTCTACTTAAAACTTCAGCTTCAAGCGAGACTAATGGCCCCTTAGCACTTGTTCTTATATTTAAATTGAACAATCCTAAAACTGATGCACAGACCACATATCAAAATGAATTCATTTTCTAGTTTTTCTCCAAATAACATTAAACTAGTCATATACTTATGATATTGGTCATAAGCACAAATGCTAGTAAAATGTAACTAATAATTAACTTGCCATTAATTCTTATACATACATTTGTATCATGTTAACTGGAGGTTAACCATTGACAGTCAGTTAAATTTCAAAATTTGACCCAACTTTCGTGCAGCTAGGCCCTATAATCCAATTTTAAAACTCTTCTCCCTGTGGCCTTAACCTTGTGTTAATAAGGTGGGTTCAGGGCCATGGCACACTCATAAGGCCAAAAAAAAAATTATGTTGGTTTCCCCTTTCCCAACCGACCTTATAATTTCTGTCGACCCTTTCACATTTTTTTCATTCTCTCAGATTTTGAGAATGTCATCACTACAAGAGTATATATTTATTGACTTAATAAGTTATTTATCATGCACCAATACTAGACAGATTCCAAAACACAGAAACAGGTTTGTTTACAGTACATTGGAAAAAATGTTTTGATTGATCATGTTTTATTTGTTTATTACATAATCACTATATTTGATGCATAGTAGAATACTAAATCATTAAAAAATAATTCAACCTATAAAACAAAAAACACTACCTACCTACCAACCCTTAAAAATTTTAAGGTGAAAGTGGAAACCAACATGTATTTCTTTGTCAAGTATGGCATAGCAAAGTTTAGGTATCTAAGTAATATAGCCTTGAACAAAAATTTAACAGGACAGTAAAGGTCATTTGGTTCGATTAAAAAAAAAATCAAAATAAGACCCAATGAATTGACGAGTAATTTCCTGTATATAATAAAAATTTCACACATTCATTTCCAAGTTTAAAAACAATTATGATCTTTAATTAATCCCGAATTTTGGTTTGCTGTGCAATTATTCAATTTGCTATGTCTTCTTGGATAACTTATAACAAACATGCACTCATTTCAAAGTTAATAAATATTATTCTTATTAATAATTTTTTTTTGACAATAGAAAGGAATAAGATGATTTAGAGCGAGAGAGAAAAATTACCAAAACTAGCTATACTCTCTCTTTATAATGATTCCAGCCACAGCATTGCTCTTCCATGTACCTCCCTTACAGTATAATAATTCAGCAAGGCAATACCATCATCAAATAACAGGTTGGCAACACAGGGATTTTCCACCCTGTTGTAGGGGGCCGAAATTCGGCCCCATTCCCAATGCAAAATAGTAGTATTTTTTCCCAATTTGTCTACAAAATTTCCCAATTCAAGTCAAATAAAAAACTGTCTTGTTTTGCAATATTGTCATTGGGGAAAGTGGAATGATTCAATATAATTCAGCAGCACTACCATCATAGTTCATTTTATAAAACACTCCAGAAATATCGGCAACTGTTCGATAAATCCGAAAATGGTGTGGAAAATCCCTGCAACACTTCCCTACAGCGAGATATTCTCGTGAAAATGCGATTATCCCTCTCTAGCGAGAACATATTACCGTACAACCGAGAAAAACACCTGTGGAGTACATCTCTTCGTGTTTCACGTGAAAAGACGAAAAAGTGCTAAAATGTTTGATACTTCAGCAAATATTTTAAATTAAAACAAAAACAATCATGATGTGCATTGGATTTCAGATTCCTTCCCTCTTACGCAGCAACTTTGATATGAAGTTTCTTGACTGTCATCAATTTTATAGAGACAATTCGCGTCATGTTGAACGAGTGTTGCACTTATTCAGCATTGCACAGAGTTTGCCATTAGTTTCAATAAAGACGCGAAAACATCTATAAATTATGGTAATGTTTCCTTTTCCGCTTAAGAGGGATTATCACGTTTTAGAGAGAATACCTTGCTATAGAGGAAGTGTTCCAACCCGAATAATGGCGACACGCAGCTGAGTTCATGAAATAAATCATTGATTCACTCCTTCAGAGTAACATGGTCAGAGATTTGGACTGGAATTGTTACTACTTACACCCTTCTGCTGTTACTCCTCGTGTTGTAAGATAGTCGACGACGGAAAGTTAGTCGTTGAACCATCTAAAATACAAGACAATTTCTGTTTTAATTTTAACATTTCAAATAGATTCCCATGGATAAACTTATTGGTGAGCAAATTTCCAGTGTAAAATACAGATTTATGTACAGAATATTTAATCAGTTTCGAACTTACAAGACATTTAAAATATCACTCAGCTTATAATTGGTATTATCAACAAATGATGTAAAACTAGTTTGACTTGAGATAAGAGAAGACATAAAAACACTATACTTTCTCAGAATACAAAATGACATACATGTAGAACCCGATACCCCCCTCCCCTATATATTCAAGTTTTTCATGTTAACGGCTCACATATGGCCAAAATAAAGTTACCAATAAGGTAAAAATTATTTTATGATTGAAAATAAGATGTCTGAATAAGATTTATTGGTTTAGAAAGACGCGATGGTGTCGATTGTTCCCCTATATTGGCTTCCAACACGGTATACCTTGTTTGTTTACCGGAAGAAAAGACTGCACCGGAAGTTCTCGTTATTGACATCGGGATCGAGTGCATATATCATCTGACTTCTGTCGTTCTGTCAAATTAATAATATTTGGAGCTTGATCTGTCATGGGCACCCTAATAGAATCGTACGAGCAACAATATTCAAGCTTAACAGCAGACATCACTTTTAACATAGGAAGAATTTCAAACACACATGGAGGTAACGCATTTTTTGTATACATTTCGAATTTTCTCTGTATTTTGAATATTGTTTCAATAGATTTAGTCGACCAAGATTTAATTAAATTGGTATATAAACTATCCAAAGTATCGTGAGAAATATAATTCAATACATAAGGCTGATCAGTAAAACTGTATTATGAAATGTGGAGCAACTGTTAACGTAAGTAATACCCTTGCCTCTACAAGCTGTCTACACCTTTACTCTAGTCAGATTCTCTATCAAAAGAGCAATAAGGTATTGACAATGAAACCTCTCTGTCTGTCACATTCCTTCCCTTGAATACATTTGGACAATGAAGATATCCCAGGATCTTTCATCATACCAATTTAGGGTACACGGCAATTTTAATGACAACAATTTTAACAGGGAAGAAGCAGTTATAATATGATGGATTATACTTTATTTCATATCTATCTATTCCATGCAAGACATCTATGATCAAAATTTTAATGTTTCCTACTTTGTGAGAGTCAATCATGACTATTCATTGGTTGTATACATACCAACTCAAACACAAAGAAACAACTTATACACATTCCAACTCAAACACAGAGAGACAACTTGTATACATACCAACTCAAACACTGAGAAACAACTTGTATACATACCAACTCAAACTCAGAGAAACAACTTGTATACATACCAACTCAAACACAGAGAAACAACTTGTACACACACCAACTCAAACACAGAGAAACAACTTGTACACACACCAACTCAAACACAGAGAAACAACTTGTACACACACCAACTCAAACACAGAGAGACAACTTGTATATACATACCAACTCAAACACAGAGAAACAACTTGTACACACAGGGCTCGAAATTAGCGAGAAATACTCGCAAAATGCGAGTACATTTGAAAAATAGCGAGTTGAAATAGTGGACACTCGAAAATCTTAGCGAGTGATGATTTACAAACTATTATCGTATCGTATCCGTCTTATCCGGTGATGCACAATTTGCTTTTCTTAAACTGCACTCAGAATAATACAAACGCTTACATAAACAACCGATTTTAACAACCGTTTCTATCCGGATTTTTCTTTCATGATTTTTTTTAGAAACTAGGAGTCAAACTAATGCATTAAAGCTCGAACGTGTACAATTAGTCCTGTTCACTTAAAGGGGTGATTAAATTGAATTCCAAGCTTGAGGTTTTTGTTATTCATTTATCTTTAAAAAATCGGAGTCTATGTTTTACCAAGTCTTCCGGTAGTCATTTTTATCAAAATGGAAAGTACCGTCGTTTGTTAATTTTAATATTAATCACTCGATCCAACATCCTATCTACATTAACTTATTGTCATTGGGGTTGGGTTGTAGTGATGACACGAATGCACTGCTCACCGCGTAGACGTCTGACGATTATCAGAAAAGTTCATGGGACTCGTGATCGTACGTGCTGCTTATGAACCATGAGTCCAGGATTCGCTTTGAAAAATCACTAGTGAAAACCCTGATATGGCATAAAATTGGAAGAACGTTGGATCTAGACCTGCGGTAAACAGGTTGTTTTTTAGAGGTGCGATTTATCAAGAGAAAAAACTTTGCGCCATATGACTTACGTAGCTTAGTGACTTGTCCAAACAATGTATGTTGACCCACTAGACTCAGTAATGGTGGGAAAATTCATTGATTTAAAAAAAACATGAAAAAAGAGCACGGCTTCATTATTTTTATTTTAGCTTGTAGGTTTTCATTTTAGCCTGTGGATTTTATACCCACAGGCTAAAATTAGCCTGTGGTAGAAAAAGTTAATTTCGACCCCTGACACATAACAACTCAAACACAGAGAAACATCTTGTACACATATCAACTCAAACATGAGTGATGTTGAAAATTTAAAAGTATTTGATTACATTAAGGAAAGCAATCAATAACATTTGTGAAACCTGTGTTATGAATGAAGGAATTTGAGTGTAATTGAAAGTATTTGAGTATGCTGCAAAGTAACTGATCCCATCCCTGGATGTATTTATAGATGCACACAACCACTAATGTTTCAGATGCTGCATTTGACCTACATATCCTTGATGAGTGCCACTTGGGATTTATTTCTGATTAGCAGGGCCTTTACTCGTATTTTGTACATGTGTGTAGTTTAAATTAATATGAGTATGCATCTCAGGAGGCTTACTGACATTTTATAATAAAATGGATAATATCTCTGACCTACATTTTCCAAATAAGTGATCAGCTAGTTTAAAAATTGTCACACTTGACTAGTTCATTATTAACAGATTCAAAATGTTAAATACCATTTGGAGTCATTAACACTAGGCCGATATTCATTTCCATAAATACTTACGTATCATGATAATTCAGTATTGTACCATTATGTCACCTCATATCATTACTTTCAGTACTTTGATTTAAATTGAATACAATGACTGGCAACTGTTGGTTCATTTTCCAGTATATAAGGAATACTAAACTTGTCATTAGAACTGATCCAAGATTTGTTGAAAATTAAAAACATAGTTCAGAGAATGATGTGTAAAACATCATACTCTTTCATGATGACGATTCTATTGAAAATGAGAGAAAATCCAGGGAGGGGTGTAGATTAAAATAGCCATATACATGTAATTGTGAATTTTTTTTTGCACCCCCAGGATGTTATGATTCAAGACTTTAAATTCATTAACTGTGCTAAAGACTATAATATCTTAAATGTTTCAAATCGTTAAATACATTAATATTTTATATATCTGTATAATAATTATCTTACATGTGCTATAACGATAACATGTAATAGAAACTTCACGATTAATAGCTGATGGTTTCCCCGCAACATGACGTCATATTTACTTAATATTTATTGTTACGTCATCATAACAAGTTTGTTAGTCAAAATCAAATAGTCAAGGTGAACAGTCAAGTTAAATTGTCCATTCCTAAACATTAGTCTCTCACAGCAATTATATATACATGTACTGACCAAAATGGCAATTCTTGTGTAAAATCCTAAACTCAGTCTGATGTATTGCTGTAAATGGTTGTTGAATTAACTTTCTTTTGACAGCTGAGCGACAGGTACACATTAGACAGGCCGAGAAGTTATTTGATGAGGTTGCTGAGCTGGTGAGTGTCAGTGTGAAATCAATATATAGAAGTTGTTTGATAAGGTTGCTGAGCTGGTGAGTATCGGTGTGAAATCAATATATAGAAGTTATTTGATGAGGTTGCTGAGCTGGTGAGTGTCGGTGTGAAATCAATATATAGAAGTTATTTGATAAGGTTGCTGAGCTGGTGAGTGTCAGTGTGAAATCAATATAGAAGTTATTTAATGAGGTTGCTGAGCTGGTGAGTGTCAGTGTGAAATCAATATATAGAAGTTATTTGATAAGGTTGCTGAGCTGGTGAGTGTCGGTGTGAAATCAATATATAGAAGTTATTTGATGAGGTTGCTGAGCTGGTGAGTGTCAGTTTGAAATCAATATAGAAGTTATTTGATGAGGTTGCTGAGCTGGTGAGTGTCAGTGTGAAATCAATATATAGAAGTTATTTGATAAGGTTGCTGAGCTGGTGAGTGTCAGTGTGAAATCAATATATAGAAGTTATTTGATGAGGTTGCTGAGCTGGTGAGTGTTGGTGTGAAATCAATATATAGAAGTTATTTGATGAGGTTGCTGAGCTGGTGAGTGTCAGTGTGAAATTAATAGAGAAGTTATTTGATGAGGTTGCTGAGCTGGTGAGTGTCGGTGTGAAATCAATATATAGAAGTTATTTGATGAGGTTGCTGAGCTGGTGATTGTCGGTGTGAAATGAATATAGAAGTTTATTTGATGAGGCTGGTGAATATCAGTGTGTGAAATTAACAGAGAAGTTATTTATTTGATTGAGCTGGTGAATATATAAGTGTGTGAAATTAAGAGAGAGGTTGTTTGTTGAGGTTGCTGAATATCAGTGTGTGAAATTAAGAGAGAGGTTGCATGTTTGTTGAGGTTGCTGAACTGATGAGAATCACTGTGTGGAATTAACAATAGACTGCTAGACAAAATATATAGAAGATTTGTCCAGTCTATAGTTAGATAAATATTTTAAAGACCGATTTATCTAAAGAGTGAATTAATACAGGCTTCAGGACAGTTACACATTTTGTTCTATATGGTTCGGTTATTAAATATCACCAAAGATTAAGCAGTGTTGTAAATGGTTTAAGAATACTCAAAATTAAGTGTTAAATCTGTTTCAGATTATGAAAGACATGAAATACCAAGTACAATAAAAATTGAAACTTTTACTTTATTTATTACATTGTAGTACATTCATGTTATATACCTTTCATACACATATCTGTGCATTTACAAACTTATGTTTGACATATAGCAATTCTGGACATGTAATTAGACCAAATTTTACCTGAAAAATAATTGAGGAAAATAATGACTGTATCAGAACCACAGGTGCTTTTGAGTTGGATGGACATTGATAATTATTTTGATCTGAAAGGCACTCAACTTCCTTTTTGGTACCCATTCTAAGATAAAATAGTTGTCTTGCAGCTTGAACAAATGGAGCTCGAGGTGAAAGATTTACCCCTAAAGGACAGGCAGAAGTACAACACACGAGTCAAAAGTTACAAAGCAGAGCTTTCAAAACTACAGACAGACAATGTGTGTATTTTATTTTGTTGCAGTTATCTCTCTTGAGATGAATGTTCTTGTTGCTTTGCAATATGTCATAGTCCATTGTAAATGGAATATTCATCTCCTTATGTACTTATTTGTTAATTGTACAGAAACGAGCCAAACTTGGCATTGACAGCAGTAGAGATGAGCTGCTTGGGGATGATACTCATGACTCGGAGGATCAGGTAAAAGACGTAATGTTTGTCACGCTACCACTGTTTTTTATTTATAATAACAAATATCATTTGTTATTATAGATTAAACAAACAGTGATAGCGTGATAGTGTAGGCTTTTTGAACTCATTTTAATCCGTATGATTCATCAACAATGCAATGTACAGTTTCTTAATTAATGTAATGCATAAGTATTTTCTGTAAATATTTGCTCAATGCTACGTTTCACTTACATATCCTTTGTAGTAAAATTTAGTGAATTAAAATATTTTGGTTGCTTATTAGAGTCATTAGATTTAGTACGGGTAATACAGACTTATCCTTGAACAACAATGCAGACATTTTTTGTTATTTTCAGCGACAGAGACTCCTGGATAACACCGAGTTATTAGACCGCACCTCCAGAAGACTGGATCATGGATACAAAATCACGCTAGAAACAGGTATGTATGTTTGTGTGTGTATATATACAGTCAAACTTCGTTATCTTGAACTCGATGGGACTAAGAAAAAACTTCAAGATATCGAGAGTAAAATACTTAAAGGCCGAGGTTTTCAACTGGTCGATTTTCCTCAGGTAAATTAAGTGCAGGGTGGAGTTAATTTTAGGCAGGTGTGAAGCTCCGAGTCCGAGGGAACCCTGCTAGCTTGTGTTATAATACTTTCCCAAATACACAGGATGTTATCTGTGTTACCTGCATTACCTGTATGTTTTTGTAAGGTTGATAAATTCGGGGTAATCATTTTTTTTTTTGTGCAGGTTAATCGAAATGTTGATAATTAAATCTACTTATATATAATCAAACATGTAAAAATTAAAGCTTGATGAATTTATTTTGTATAAATGAGAACGTTAGCCATTGAAAAATTAGGCAGAATATTCTTTCTTCTAAGTTTTCTTGTATCCATTTGACTGCCTTTGTTGGATACTGGGGTATCCAACGATGTATGACTGCCAAACATTCAGTTTCCAACGAGAGTTCCTGCATACTGCACAGATTTTCCCATGCCCCACGATGACTCAACATATTCCAAAACTGCTTAGAAAATTTTATTCTGTTTGCATTAGTTTTTCTGGGCAGCACACCAGAATTCTCTGGCTACCAAAGTTGTCTGTGTGACTCGTCTATAACGCATGTCCTCCAAAAACACTCAGGACATTCGGATTTTCGGACTGTTACTTCAATAACTGGTCCAGACGAAGAATTCATTCTTCCTCTGGATCCCAATTCCAACCAATATACGCAAGAAAGAGCCCTTATAGCGGTGGCTAATTTCTCTTCTGTTAAAAATAGAGACGGGGGTTGGGTGGTGGGGTGTCAATATAAAAGTTGTACATTTGGGTAGTCTGTCAAAAAATCAAAAAATAGTGTATTCTTTTTAGCTCATCACCTGTTGTCCATCATCTGTCTGTCTGTCTGTAAACTTTTTACATTTTTGACTTCTCCAGAACCATTGAGCCAATTTCAACCAAACTTGACCAAAAGCATCCTTGGGTAAAGGGCTTTCAAGTTTGTTCAAATGAAGGGCCATGTCCCTTTCAAAGGGGAGATAATCACAAAAATAGGGTAGAGTCATTTAAAAATCTTCTCAAGAACCACTAGGCCAGAAAAGTTGAGATTTACATGAAAGCTTCCTGACATAGTGCAGATTCAAGTTTGTTCAAATCATGGCCCCCCAGGGGTTGGATGGGGCAAACAAGAAGTATTCATCACTTTACAAACTTTTTTACGGTAATATTTGCTGTTGTGAGACATAAGGAATCATCGTAGGCTCATTTTAGAATTGTCATATCTCTACAAAACACGCGCACTGCCATGATTTGTACTTTCGATTTCATACCAGAAGTGAACATTTTAGTTAACTCGTACAATGTTTCAGATTAAGTAAATTACGATGTCAGCAGTCTATTTTTCGGCACGTGAATTGGGAATTTTTAGTCTCAAAATTGGGAAAAATCAACGGTTTTTGGCATTGGGAATGGTACCGTTTATCAGTACCAGTTATATAAGGGGGGAAAAACGCTGATAGGAAAAATCTTTAAAAATCCTCTTCTCAAGAACCACTCACTGAGTCAGAAAAGCTGAGATATATATGAAAGCTCCCTTACATAGTGCACATTTAAGTTTATTAAAACCATGGCCCCCGGGTGTTGGATATATAGGGCCCCAATAGGGATCAAAGTTTTACATGCGAATATATAGGAAAAATCTTTAAATATGAGCCAAGGTGACTCAGGTGAGCGATGTGGCCCATGGGCCTCTTGTTTATTTTCAGTAAATATCAAAGACCACAGATATGGTATTGAGGCAGCATTTGTTGCACAAATTTAAGTTGAATTTACATTATTATTCTTCCCATGGGGATCCGGGTTAGAGTAGGTCCTCAGTACCCCTTGCTTGTTGTAAGAGGTGACTAAATGGGGCAAAAACCAAGGCCCCGTGTCACCGCAGGTGTGGCATGGTAAAGATCCCTCCCTGCTCAATGGCCATGATTTAATTTAAACAATATTTCATTATGTATGAATATAAATGGATTTGACAACAGGCATTGCCTATATAAGCCTTCTTTAATGGACAATAAGTGCCGAGCATAGGCCTAAATTTTGCAGCCCTTCACCGGCAATGGTGAGTAAAAGATTCTCGAGAGGACATTGAACAATATACAGTCATTATTATTCCCTGTAGAATCATTATAATTAGAGATAGGAGAAATCAGAGAGAATCCACAAAAAAGGTTAAAAAAAATTAACACCTGTGATTTCTCAACAATTTTAGAAAAGTTCCTGTGGCTTTCAATTTAGAAAATTTTCAGAAGATTTCATAAAATTGGGTAAAATCAATTTCATTGTTAATTAACTAAACACATAATGGCAATTAAATATAAACAAACTACTTTAGTCTTTTGGGTAAGTTTATTTTGAAAGTCTAATTTTTTACTGCATTTAGATAATATGCATGAAATGAAAATATAGGTAACCTCTTTTTACAGTCTAAATTTGTAGATGTTGTATCAAATAGTATTAAAGATTTAATTTATTATCTACTACGATCAAAAGTACCATGACTGAAATGGATGGGAATTGATATTGTAGGAATGGAGAAATTTTTGGGCTGGACCAGGAGTCGAACCTGTCCTGCATTAATAGTCAGGTGCTCTAACCACTATCCAGGCTAATATCCACAGTCTGTATAACCCTATAATTACTACAATATTAATAGTCAGGTGCTCTAACCACTATCCAGGCTAATATCCATAGTCTGTATAACCCTATAATTACTACAATATTAACAGTCAGGTGCTCTAACCACTATCCAGGCTAATATCCACAGTCCATATAACCCTATAATTACTACAATATTAACAGTCGGGTGCTCTAACCACTATCCAGGTTAATATCCACAGTCCATATAACCCTATAATTACTACAATATTAACAGTCAGGTGCTCTAACCACTATCCAGGCTAATATCCACAGTCCATATAACCCTATAATTACTACAATATTAATAGTCAGGTGCTCTTACCACTATCCAGTCTAATATCGACAGTCCATATAACCCTATAATTACTACAATATTAATAGTCAGGTGCTCTAACCACTATCCAGGCTAATATCCACAGTCCATATAACCCTATAATTACTACAATATTAACAGTCAGGTGCTCTAACCACTATCCAGGCTAATATCCACAGTCCATATAACCCTATAATTACTACAATATTAACAGTCAGGTGCTCTAACCACTATCCAGGCTAATATCCACAGTCCATATAACCCTATAATTACTACAATATTAATAGTCAGGTGCTCTAACCACTATCCAGGCTAATATCCACAGTCCATATAACCCTATAATTACTACAACATTAATAGTCAGGTGCTCTAACCACTATCCAGGCTAATATCCACAGTCTGTATAACCCTATAATTACTACAATATTAATAGTCGGGTGCTCTAACCACTATCCAGGCTAATATCCACAGTCCATATAACCCTATAATTACTACAATATTAATAGTGCACCCAGAATGGCGGAGTTGATAGCCCAGAAAAATCATGTGAGGCATAAATGATAGGCTAATGTTTTATTTATTTGTTTTATTGTTGTTTTTATTTAATTTTCAGTGAATAATGGTTAATTTGACATGCACTTAATCACTTCTTCACTTGACAAATAATTAATATCATTGGTAATTAGCTGAATGATCAGATCTATGAATAGGATTGTCATTAAAAGGGTTAATTCTAGTTTTATCCAGTCCTAGTTTATTTAGTCCCAGTTTTCTGACTTGCTTTTTATTCGCCATTATTGTACGAGTTTCCACTACACCAAATCTAAACTCTTTGGTTGAAATTCTAGTTAAGTGCAGGAATTTTTTTTTTATTATTATTTTGTTTCATTTTTTTGATGCACTTTTACAAATAGTTGTCAGAAAAGAATAGAAATGAATAAACACCATGGACTTTTATTTTCATTTGATTTCATCCAAAAGTGCAGTTGGTTGGTCCTGTAAAACATTTGATAAGTTGTCATAAACTAGATGCTGTTATTTTAAAGACAGTGATACCCACTCCCTATTTTTGCCTCTAATTATAACAGAAATTATTGAATTTTAGAAAACTCAAAGAATGTTTAAAATTAGATGTTTTGATAAATTCAGAATTGTTTAATGATGGAGGAAAGTCATAAAATTTGGGGGGGGTGCTTTCACGTCTAAGTGAAACTTTTGTGTACTTGATGTCGGAGATCTTTCAATTCCCATTGGTTGGTTAGGTGCCAATGGGACACCAAGATCGTGGGATTAGTAACAGAGTCTGGTACCCAGTTGTAATTGTGGTATCAAGTTTAAGGAAGTTGATTCTATTCAGCAGGGCCTCATGTGATTTTTCACTGTGATAAGAAATTTCATGTTCTTTTAGACAACAGCTTAATTACAACAACCGATGCAACAGTGATAAAGATCTGATCAAAAAGTTTCCTTTCCAGATTCATTTTTTTAATAATGGTGTTTGTAGATGCCAGCCTTGCATACAGTAGATCGATCAAGTGAAGCCTCGGGGATAGAATTTATATTAATAGTTTACTTCACTTCCCTGCCGTCCATCAACACTGATCAAAAAGATTCCTCTGTAGTCATTGTTGCATGCAATTGTCATCATTGATTTTTCTTGTGTTTTTTTTTATATAAGAACCACAAAAGTATGATTGGGTAAAAATTATTTTAAAGCAAACTTTAGGAGGATATAATTAGAAATGAGTTAAAATTGAATGGGGTTATTTGAAATCCTCATCTCAAGAACTACCTGGTCCCAAAATGACAAAATTTATGTGATAACTTCGATGCTATTTTAAAAATAAAAATTATGGCCTTTGTCGTGCTTGGGTTCACATGGGAATTTATGATAAAAGATAATTTTTAAAATATCTTAATTCTTAAACAATATGCATGCATCTTCTTGTAGTAGATAAATTTTCAGTAGGTGTGCAAAGTTTTACATACTGTAGGAATATGTATAAGAATCTTGGTTTTCAAGAACAACTGGGCTGCATTCAAAATTAGCAGCTAAGTAGTGCTATGAAATTGAACGAACATATAGGCTAGCCCTAGGTAGGGATAACGAGCATTAATTCATACAGTGCATAAGATACATTATATATCTAGCAGCAGCTACGCTAGCTGCTATGATCTTGAACAGAGCCCAGGGCTTCTATATGTCAAAACAATATTCAAACATTGTCTTGTCATGCAGGCTCAAGTTTTGTTCATTGAATACCCCTGAGATTAGACTAGGGCCACAATCAGGATACAAAATCTTCCATATTAATTTATTATACAGGAAAAAAATCTTATGAGGAGCAACAGGACTGAAGTTAGACCAAGTAATATCCAAATATCCTATGTAGTGTTGTGACACACCCTCCCACCTACCCCTCCCCCCCCCCCCCTTCACCAGACAAAGGGTGGGGCCATGATAAGGTTGCAATATAGATTTGTATAGCCATATTTTAATATCTTCTTTTGGTTAGCGATATTGTAAGGATACCATACGTATTTTGAGTTTATGAGTTGTATGTGTGTATCTAGGTGATTATACTAGTATACAGTTGAACTTGGATATCTTACAGTTAGACACTAATATCTCAAATACCATGGATATATGTCAAAGTGATTCAGAAGTCCCAACCACTTATTCTTTAAGTATTTTACCCTTGATATCTCGAATCTTCAGAAATCTCTTTAAGTTTTTTCTTGGTCCCATTGAGTTCGAGACAACGAGATTTGACTGTATATTAATTTTCTCCCATTGTCAACTTTGTTTCATCAGTCCAGCGCAGTTGGGTTTTTTGGGGTTTTTTTTACCAACATGTTATGAAACACCAGAGATAATTCCACTGGTTGTTTTTTATTTTTGAAATCTTTGAACTTTTCCTTTGTATATTTCGACAGAGCACTGAGAGCACTTATGTATATTGCTATAAATGTACATTTCAATAGAATTGACACCAGCTGAAGGAGAGATGTTTACCAGGGGAAAAAAACAAATACTTTGCAAGGTTTAATGGACAAACTGACAGATTGTTGGGCATTAGGTCAAAATCATAATACACATAGCACTTATCACTTTCACAAGATTGTGATTTTGTCAGGGTTTTATATTTTAATTAATTCTGATTTATGATTTTTTTTTATCAATTACAGAACAAATAGGTGCACAAATTATGGAAGATCTCCATAATCAAAGACAGACTATTGGCAGATCACGACAGAGGGTAAGTGTATATAGATGGTGGTTCGATCTGATCTTATCGACAGAGAGTGAGTGATGGGTTAATGATCAATATATAGATGGTGGATTGACAGAGAGTAAGTGATGGGCTGATCAATATATAGATGGTGGATTGACAGAGAGTAAGTGATGGGTTAATGATCAATATATAGATGGTGGTTTGACAGAGAGTAAGTGATGGGTTAATGATCAATATATAGATGGTGGATTGACAGAGAGTAAGTGATGGGTTAATGATCAATATATAGATGGTGGTTTGACAGAGAGTAAGTGATGGGTTAATGATCAATATATAGATGGTGGTTTGACAGAGAGTAAGTGATGGGTTAATGATCAATATATAGATGGTGGTTTGACAGAGAGTAAGTGATGGGTTAATGATCAATATATAGATGGTGGATTGACAGAGAGTAAGTGATGGGCTGATCAATATATAGATGGTGGATTGACAGAGAGTAAGTGATGGGCTGATCAATATATAGATGGTGGATTGACAGAGAGTAAGTGATGGGTTAATGATCAATATATAGATGGTGGTTTGACAGAGAGTAAGTGATGAGTTAATGATCAATATATAGATGGTGGTTTGACAGAGAGTAAGTGATGGGTTAATGATCAATATATAGATGGTGGATAGACAGAGAGTAAGTGATGGGTTAATGATCAATATATAGATGGTGGATTGACAGAGAGTAAGTGATGGGTTAATGATCAATATATAGATGGTGGATTGACAGAGAGTAAGTGATGGGCTGATCAATATATAGATGGTGGTTTGACAGAGAGTAAGTGATGGGTTAATGATCAATATATAGATGGTGGATTGACAGAGAGTAAGTGATGGGTTAATGATCAATATATAGATGGTGGATTGACAGAGAGTAAGTGATGAGTTAATGATCAATATGTAGATGGTGGTTTTGATCTTATCAACAGAGAGTAAGTGATGGGTTAATGATCAATATATAGATGGTGGATAGACAGAGAGTAAGTGATGGGTTAATGATCAATATATAGATGGTGGATCGACAGAGAGTAAGTGATGGGTTAATGATCAATATATAGATGGTGGTTCTGATCTTATCAGATGTAGACAGATCCTATATGGTCTTCCCAAAATGACTGACCTGTTTCAATATACACTGTTTTTAATCTGATTTCTCACATCGACTTATTTGATTACATGGTACATAATGGTTTTTGTGATAGAACCGTTTGATCAGTAGATGGTTTGTGGATATTTGGCCTGGATGGTGCAGTAGTTATTGTATTGGACTAGTCCTTGGCTTGATTCCCAACTTTATCTGTACATTGTATATTATCGAGGGTGGGGTGGGGGAATCGTTTCATTATCTTTCAAAAGGAAATGTCACAAAAGGTATATGTATACCAAATGTGAACCCATAAAGTTAAGTATTGAGTTAAGAATAAAGTTAAAGTTTCTGTGACAGATTAACAGACAGACAAGAATACACACACACACACACCCCTAAAGAAGTCTCTCCTAAGTTCTCGATGTTGCAGTTTATTAGTGGGAGGACATATCTTAACATACAAGTATAAGGGAATATTTAAATTTAATTTTTTTTGGTTTGATAGCAACTGAATTCAGTCATATATAGGTAATATAAAACTCACATCAAAGTTAGAATAAATTGCCTTATCAAGTCATTGTAGCAGTCTTCATGTCCTAGTCTCATAAGAGACAATTTGCTAGAAATATATTGTTGATAAACTTGCAGTGTGACAGCCGACCTCTCAGTGTTTTGTCTTTTTAGATGGAGGAAATGAACACGAACCTGGGGAAAAGCTCCCGTGTTTTGTCAGGAATGATGAAAAGGTGAGTTTTTGTGATGTTGAGATTCACTTCGTGGCCTTTAAACTTCTGAGATGAAAGCCATTACAAATGTATACCCAGATACATAGATACATTTAGCTGTTGTCCGATTTGTGTAGATGTCTGCAATACTTGTATTCTCAAGCTCCAGTCGAATGAGCACTGAAGTTGGGAAAAAGTGCTATAAGGAGGTAACCGGGGGGGGGGGGGGGGGGGGGGGGGGGCACTATGATGGCAAAGTGGTTGGGTTTATACACTTATACAAACTTCTCTTATACTTGTGGTATCCTTCATTTTTATGCCCCTCTTCTGGTCGGTTTGTTGTTCAGTCTGACCTACATCTTTTGCAACATATAAATGAAGAACACTTTCCCTTTTTTTTTTTTTTGGCTTCATACTTAGTAGGCAGATACACATCAATGTGTATATGGTCCTCATTACTCAAAAGGTCAGTATTTCCAAGGTCAAGGTCACTTCTAGGCCAGAAAAGTTTTCACTTGTGTGATGGTAAACTAGAGAAGACTTTATCTTGCTGACTTCATGGATAACTAGAGAAGACTTTATCTGACTGACTTCATGGATAACTAGAGAATACTTTATCTGACTGACTTCTTGGATAACTAGAGAAGGCTTTATCTGACTGACTTCATGGATAACTAGAGAAGACTTTATCTGACAGACTTCATGGATAACTAGAGAAGACTTTATCTGACTGACTTCATGGATAACTAGAGAAGGCTTTATCTGACTGACTTCATGGATAACTAGAGAAGACTTTATCTTGCTGACTTCATGGATAACTAGAGAAGGCTTTATCTTGCTGACTTCATGGATAACTAGAGAAGACTTTATCTGACTGACTTCATGGATAACTAGAGAAGGCTTTATCTTGCTGACTTCATGGATAACTAGAGAAGACTTTATCTGACTGACTTCATGGATAACTAGAGAAGGCTTTATCTTGCTGACTTCATGGATAACTAGAGAAGACTTTATCTTGCTGACTTCTTGGATAACTAGAGAAGGTTTTATATTGCTGACTTCATGGATAACTAGAGAAGGCTTTATCTTGCTGACTCCATGGATAACTAGAGAAGACTTTATCTTGCTGACTTCTTGGATAACTAGAGAAGGCTTTATCTTGCTGACTTCATGGATAACTAGAGAAGGCTTTATCTTGCTGACTTCATGGATAACTAGAGAAGACTTTATCTTGCTGACTTCTTGGATAACTAGAGAAGGCTTTATCTTGCTGACTTCATGGATAACTAGAGAAGGCTTTATCTTGCTGACTCCATGGATAACTAGAGAAGACTTTATCTTGCTGACTTCTTGAATAACTAGAGAAGACTTTATCTTGCTGACTTCATGGATAACTAGAGAAGGCTTTATCTGACTGACTTCATGGATAACTAGAGAAGACTTTATCTTACTGACTTCATGGATAACTAGAGAATACTTTATCTGACTGACTTCATGGATAACTAGAGAAGGCTTTATCTGACTGACTTCATGGATAACTAGAGAAGGCTTTATCTGACTGACTTCTTGGATAACTAGAGAAGACTTTATCTTGCTGACTTCATGGATAACTAGAGAAGGCTTTATCTGACTGACTTCTTGGATAACTAGAGAAGACTTTATCTGACTGTCTTCATGGATAACTAGAGAAGACTTTATCTTGCTGACTTCTTTGATAACTAGAGAAGACTTTATCTTGCTGACTTCATGGATAACTAGAGAAGACTTTATCTGACTGACTTCATGGATAACTAGAGAAGGCTTTATCTTGCTGACTTCATGGATAACTAGAGAAGACTTTATCTGACTGACTTCATGGATAACTAGAGAAGGCTTTATCTTGCTGACATCATGGATAACTAGAGAAGACTTTATCTTGCTGACTTCTTGGATAACTAGAGAAGGCTTTATCTTGCTGACTCCATGGATAACTAGAGAAGACTTTATCTTGCTGACTTCTTGGATAACTAGAGAAGGCTTTATCTTGCTGACTTCATGGATAACTAGAGAAGGCTTTATCTTGCTGACTCCATGGATAACTAGAGAAGACTTTATCTTGCTGACTTCTTGGATAACTAGAGAAGGCTTTATCTTGCTGACTTCATGGATAACTAGAGAAGACTTTATCTGACTGTCTTCATGGATAACTAGAGAACACTTTATCTTGCTGACTTCTTGGATAACTAGAGAAGACTTTATCTGACTGACTTCATGGATAACTAGAGAAGGCTTTATCTGACTGACTTCATGGATAACTAGAGAAGACTTTATCTTGCTGACTTCATGGATAACTAGAGAAGACTTTATCTGACTGACTTCATGGATAACTAGAGAAGGCTTTATCTTGCTGACTTCTTGGATAACTAGAGAAGACTTTATCTTGCTGACTTCATGGATAACTAGAGAAGACTTTATCTTACTGACTTCATGGATAACTAGAGAATACTTTATCTTGCTGACTTCATGGATAACTAGAGAAGACTTTATCTTGCTGACTTCATGGATAACTAGAGAAGGCTTTGTCTTGCTGACTCCATACTTGGTTGGCTAATACACATCAGTGTTCAGATGATCCTTATTGCTCAGCAGGTCAGTATGTCCAAGATCAAGGTCACTACCAGGCCAGACAATTTTTATGTGTATAATGAATCACTGGAGATGCTTTACTTCTAGTGGACTGATTCACATCAATATGCATATAATCCCTATATTATGGCAGGTCGAAAGTTAAGGTCACAACAAGGTTAGAAAAGTTTCATGTATTTAATGATTCCTGTGCAACAGATAACTGAAGAACGCTTTACCTCTCAGACACATGCAGTCTGGTAGGTCAGTTTTCGAAGGTCAAGGTCAAAACTTACAACACCAATGCCTTACTTTCTTTTTTCAGCATATTTTATGTTATATTGTACTATCCGAATCATATAACACAGGATGGTAATATATCTTTGGAGAAGACTGAAATCTGCACTATTTTTCAACAAGCTTGCCGTAAACCTTTGCCAAATATTTCTTAGATCCTCTGCCTACTATCATTAAAACTGGAGACATGTATCGCTATTGCGATGGACTCGTTAATTCTTTCCACACAGATTTTATTCTTAAGTGTGTAGTGTTGTCTACCATGAATAAGGGGGAGGGGGGCATACTAGGAGTATATGTTTTACAAATTTCTCAATGGATATGTAAAAAAAAAACCAAGAAAACAAAAACACGAAGAAATATCAAAGCAGATTGTTCAGTAGGAAGATTAGTTATGATCTCTTTGTATCGGAGCTGTTAGGGTGTGAAGGTAAACATGACTGCCTGGTTACGCTGGTTGCTAGACATTGTTGTTTTGCTGTTCTCGTTTGAGTGTTGATTTGTGGAATGCAGATATATCAATACTTTTACTTACAGCTTTTAGATGTGTAGATGTGATGTATACATCAAGTCCCAGCTAAGATTGGTCGCATTTTATTAAAGTATATTAACCGATATAATATTTATTTATTTTGTATTTACCGACATAGATTCTTGTACTTTTATGTGAGGACAAGAATCACCAGTGTGGTATAATGTCTGCACTGATCTAGGATCAAGTTTTGTTTATCATTAAGTCACCCAAATCATTCGGATGACCTGTACGTGTTGACTTCTGTGAAACAACAGGTTTATTTACTGTAGATGTCATATTTCTGCAGATTTGTAAGAGGTGAAAATAATTTCTCAATCAATTAGTCATACCTATTTAATGTTATATACTGCACAAAATTTAGTGTGACATTAATTTAGACAGTTCTTGGACATCATAATACCAAAATGTGAAATCAGATTGATGATTGATAGGGAATTGACACCACAATACACAATACAAAAAAACCCACTAAACAATATAATTGCATTTGACATCACATAACCAATCTAACCAATTATATGTATATTCATTAAAGCGGCAAGGTTAATTTTACAAAAGTACACATAAACAAAGTATTTATACTGCTCAATTTTATAGCATATTGGCTATAGTAATTTATTAAATCATTTTTTTAAGTTACATCCAGTTTTCAACCTTCAGGCTGGTATGTCTGCATGTTGTGCCAGTACAAAAAATGTAGCACGAAATTAAAGATCAACAGTTACAAAGAACAATGGTTTTTCCGCCATAATTGACAGTGATGGTTTTGTTTCAAAATTGTGTCACAGTGTGTATCTTTTGCAAGAATCCCCATGCAACTTCGTTGTTTATTTCAATTTGATCTAAATGACCTGAATTTGGAATTATGATATTACAAAGAGGACAAATTTCTGCCGGTTTTGGTATTTTGATATACGTGTATCAAATGACTGTTTTGCATAGTGACATTGAAGCAGGCCTGGACTAAGCTATGTACATGTATTTAATATGCAGGCATGCTGTAGATTTATCTTTCCAATACTTTTACGTGATATAGTTCTAGAAGAATTTTTTTGGTTGTCTAAAGCTGCATAATGCACTACATGTACAGTTGAACTTCAGTACCTCTAACACCAATATCTCGAATACCATGGATATGTCGAAGTGATTCAGAAGTCCCAACCACTTATTCTTTAAGTAATTTACCCTCGATAACTCGAATCCTCACATATCTTGAAATTGTTTCTCAGTTCCATCAAATTTGAGATAACGAGGTTTGACTGTATATGTTTTCTGAAAGAAAAATGTTTACAAAAAATAGCATTTCGAAAAGCATCATTTTTGGTTTCTTGTATTCAAAGAAAAAATTATTTTGAAATTACATAGGATATGATTATTATAAAATATAGTAAGATAAAAAAAAACATTCGATGTCTTTTTGCTGTTACAGAATCATACAAAACAGACTTATGCTTCTTGTGATATGTGCTATTCTGCTGATTGTCATCGTGTTAGCCATATATTTCATCGTAAAGAAAAAGTCTTGACGACGAATCCCAGTAGCAGACTTTGGGTGTCATTAGTGCAATCTCATCAGGTGTACCTGTTCAATCAACGTTTAACGTGTGACGGCAAAGTGTTCACCAAAGAAGAAAATGGAAAATTGATAGCAACCAAGAGGGGAAATTTGCTTTTAAACCAGGAAGAAAGTGTATCTAAACAACTTTTAATTGATTTTAAATTTGATACTTTTACAGTAATTTTAAACTAAACCTTTATTTTTTTCCAGAGAATAGACTGCAATTGAAATTGCATTACACTGTCAGTAGTGAATGTCTCGTGTGTCCTGTAGGATGTGATTACTTTTGTTGTTAATATTATTGTAATAAATGACATTATCATCTGATTGTTTCTTGATCTCCCTCACAACAAAGTAGTAGTTTAAAGGTACCCCATACTTGCACAGCAGTTACTGTATATATACATTATTGACTAAAACCTTTACCAAAATGTAGTCACTCATGTTAACAACTGAAAACATTTTGCCACATACAGTATTAAAAATCAACTTTTTATTTGCGACAACTTTATTTTTCGATTTAGCAGAGCTAAACTGGTTTGAGGCAACAAATTTTAAATGTGGAAGACTGCATTTAATGGACTGTTTTGCAACAAGAAATATTTGTGACAACAAAGTTTTCATGAATCGAAAATTTCTCGCATGCAAATGATAGTTGGTTTACAGTAACTTAAAATGACTCCACAGATCAAATGAATGCCCCCCACAACTAGCCAACTCTCTGGGGATTTGTAAGAGCTCCAGATTCACCACTTTAGATGTAACCTTTGATGTACAGGACAACTTTTTCTACACAAGATTGAGGTCTAAGATATCACCTCAAAATTAAAAATTCCTACCATAATTTTCCACTACACTTATTAATGATCGCCATGAAAACTCAAACCTTTTTCCAAACTGGAATTATTTCATCCAAAATCCTGTGAGGAGGAAAATAGTTAACATAGAGAGGGTTTTTTCTTTATAGGCTTGTCTTTAGACAGGATATATTATGGTACAGCGATGTCTGTCTGTTCAGGGATTTTTAGCTCACCTGAACCGAAGGTTCAAGTGAGCTTTTCTGATCACAATTTGTCCGTCTGTAAACTTTTCACATTTTCGACTTCTTCTCCAGAACCATTGAGCCAATTTCAACCAAACTTGGCCAAAAGCATCCTTGGGTGAAGGGCTTTCAAGTTTGTTCAAATGAAGGGCCATATCCTTTTAAAAGGGGAGATAATCACAAAAATGCAAATATAGGGTGGGGTCATTTAAAAATCTTCTCAAGAACCACTGGGCCAGAAAAGCTGAAATTTACATGAAAGCTTCCTGACATACTGCAAATTCAAGTTTGTTCAAATCATGGCCCCCGGAGGTAGGATGGGGCCACAATAGGGGATCAAAGTTTTACATACAAATATATAGGAAAAATCTTCTTCTCAAGAACCACTGAGCCAGAAAAGCTGATATTTACATGAAAGCTTCCTAACATAGTGTAAATTCAAGTTTGTTCAAACCATGGCCGCCGAGGGTAGGATGGGGCCGCAAGGGGAGATGTTTTACATACCAATATATAGGGAAAATCTTTAAAAATCTTCTTCTCAAGAACCACTGAGCCAGAAAAGCTTATATATACATAAAAGCTTTCTGACATAGTGCAGATTCAAGTTTGTTCAAATCATGGCCCCCGGGGGTAGGATGGGGCCATAATAGGGACTAAGGTTGTACATGCAAATATATATGGAAAGTCTTCAGATGTGGGCAAAGGTGACTCAGGTGATCGATGTGGCCCATGGGCCTCTTGTTGTTTCTATTTTCATTTCTCTGTCACATATCAAGCTGAAACTTGTTATGTAGCTTCTGTGTGGATCACTCTAGATCATGTTGCAATTTTGATTCATTTCCACCTACCTCTCTTGCAGGAGTTTTGTCTCTTTATTTCAAAAGTAATGTTATATGGAGGGTACATAATTTGTCCGGCTAACTCCTCCCACAATTATCTAGTGAGGATCATCTTGCTTTACAGATACAGGTATGGGTATTAAAGGTGTGCAAGGGATTTTGATTGTCTTTTAACTCCTCTCACAGCTTTAAAGCTAGGGTCTTTGTAATCAGCTTGAAGATGTACCTAGTGCAAGGATTTTTGATTATCAACAATTTTTGATGTTTGAAATCTACAGGTTGTGGAACTTGGCCAAATTTGGGGAAGTATTTTACACACAGAGCTTTTGGTTTATCTATACACCTCCTGTTACAGATTCTAAACTAAGAAAGTATGTCACAGCCTGATGATGGCTGATACTACCTTAAGCAAAGTTCTACAAATCATGATCAAGCACCCTACTTAAGCTTTTCATGTGCATATTATGTACTGTATCCAGTACTTTGGTTGTAAATATAGGGCGAAAGAACTGAAATATGTATGAAATTGGATGGCTGGAGTTCTACAGTTACCCCCACAATATCAACATCCAGCAGTGTTCAGACTTCACCAATGATACAGCAAGAGGCCTATGAGCCACATTGCTCACCTGGGGGTAAATCGTGTCCATCTCTCACCCTACCAAGTAGCAGTTTTGATAAAAATGATTA
>NC_079167.1:87959371-87974371 GCF_947568905.1 Ostrea edulis
ATTCACTTACTGTACCCCTGAATTACATGTACACATTAACTCACAGTACCCCTGACTTACACATTAACCTACAGTACCCCAGAATTACACATTAACTCATAGTACTCCTGAATTACACATTAACTCACAGAACCCCACAATTACACATTAACTCATAGTACCCCTGAATTACACATTAACTTACTGTACTTCTGAATTACACATTAACTCATAGTGCCCCTGAATTACACATTAACTTACAGTACCCCTGAATTACACATTAACTTACAGTACCCATGAATTACACATTAACTTACTGTACCCCTGAATTACACATTAACTTACAGTACCCCTGAATTACACACTAACTTACAGTACCTCTGAATTACACATTAACTTACTGTACCCCTGAATTACACATTAACTCATAGTACCCCTGAATTACACATTCACTTACAGTACCCCTGAGTTACACATTAACTTACAGTACCCCTGAATTACACATTAACTCATAGAACTGCTGAATTACACATTATAACTTACAGTACCCCTGAATTACACATTAACTTACTGTACCCCTGAATTACACATTAACTTACAGTACCCCTGAATTACACATTAACTTACTGTACCCCTGAATTACACATTAACTTACAGTACCCCTGAATTACACACTAACTTACAGTACCCCTGAATTACACATTAACTTCCTGTACCCCTGAATTACACATTAACTCATAGTACCCCTGAATTACACATTCACTTACAGTACCCCTGAGTTACACATTAACTTACAGTACCCCTGAATTACACATTAACGCATAGAACTGCTGAATTACACATTATAACTTACAGTACCCCTGAATTACACATTAACTTACAGTACCCCTGAATTACACAGTTTACAGTACCCCTGAATTACACATTAACTTACAGTACCCCTGAATTACACATTATCTTACAGTACCCCTGAATTACACACTAACTTACAGTACCCCTGAATTACACATTAACTTACAGTACCCCTGAATTACACATTCACTTGCAGTACCCCTGAGTTACACATTAAATTACAGTACCCCTGAATTACACATTAACTTACTGTACCCCTGATTTACACAGCTTACAGTACCCCTGAATTACACATTCACTTACAGTACGCCTGAGTTACACATTAACTTACTGTACTTCTGAATTACACATTAACTCATAGTACCCCTGAATTACACATTAACTTACAGTACCCCTGATTTACACATTAACCTACTGTACCCCTGAATTACATGTACACATTCACTTACAGTACCCCTGAGTTACACATTAACTTACAGTACCCCTGAATTACACAGCTTACAGTACCCCTGAATTACACATTAACTTACAGTACCCCTGAATTACACATTAACTTACTGTACCCCTGAATTACACAGCTTACAGTACCCCTGAATTACACATTAACTTACAGTACCCCTGAATTACACATTAACTTACAGTACCCCTGAATTACACATTAACTTACTGTACCCCTGAATTACACATTAACTCACAGTATCCCTGAGTTACACATTAAATTACAGTACCCCTGAATTACACATTAACTTACAGTACCCCTGAGTTACACACTAACTTACAGTACCCCTGAATTGCACATTCACTTACAGTACCCCTGAATTACACATTAACTTACAGTACTCCTGAATTACACATTAACTTACAGTATCCCTGAATTACACATTAACTTACAGTACCCCTGAATTACACATTAACTTACAGTACCCCTAAATTACACATTAACTTACAGTACCCCTGAATTACACCTTAACTTACAGTACCCCTAAATTACACATTAACTTACAGTACCCCGTAAACTAATAAGGACCTGATAAACAAACCTTTAACAACACAACGGTGTTTTTTTCAGTGAAGTCGAATTTAATTCCATCTAAAACGGGGGGGGGGGGGGGGGGGTGTATAAAACTAAATATTTTTCAATGTATCTGTAAAGCTACATAGTTTAATATAAACAATAAATTAATGAATCATGCATTTCGATGTTTTAAAAAACAGAAATTATGCTTAAATATAACACCAATAAAAATGTATATAAACCAATGAGCGAGTTCCCGCCCTTCGCTGTCATTGTAAAACAGCTATGATGCAGTGTTTGTAAACTGCACATGTGGCTTTACACAGGTGTTTGCGATACGATTGCATGATCTAATCATTGTGTTAATCATCTCTATTTACCTGTAACCTGTGTGTGTCAGGCACTGTTTTGAATACACATTCATTTTACTTTTAAAGTATTTAAAAAATTAATAATTAATACATTTCTAACAGGAAGAAAAAATAATACATGTAATTAACACAATTTCTGACTGGAAATTTTCCTCACTACTTTTTGACTAATTTACAACCCAATTAATCCTTGTTTTCATTCGACAACACTTTTATTTTGATTTCAATTAATTGGAAAATTTAATAACATTAACATACATTACTGACTGGTTGCTTGAGTTACTTTTTGACTTATTTATGTACAACTCCAGACACGCCTTGTTTTCATTCGACATACTGCACAGCGCAATGTGAGGGGAACGGGTTAATCTCGGCTGACATTCGGCTTGGCCGAATATTTGGACCGTGAAGGCGTCAGTCCAAATATTCAGCCAAGCCGAATCTCAGCCGAGATTAGGGAACGGGTATCCGTGATTGTGTAGCATAAAAATTTTACCCCTTCAGAAAAATAACCAAACTCAACGTTGAAAAATGAATCCAAAAGTCGTGAAATTTTGACCCATCTCCGTCGAGATTTGACCCGGACCTGTGAAATTCTCTGATTACGAATCCGGGTCATTTTTTAACGATATAAGAATTAACGAATAAAAATGGTTTAGATAATTTAATTCTTTTAATATCATATTCTCCGTTTTCAATGTTGTTTTATTGACCTTAAAAACAATTAAATCAAGGCCGTTCATTATAATTTTTGAGATATAGCATTTCTATAATTAAGTATTTGTAACAGTATCTAATATATACACAAATGTTTGTGTACTTAATATTTGCTTTTCAGTAATTAATTTTCGTTTATTTACAAAGTCGTACTAGCATTATGATTGACAATTAATGGAGGTTTTCTAATCATCAGTGTAAAAGGTTGCCATGCTTTTGGTATTTTGTTCGGGGGGGGGGGGGGGGGGGAGGGTATAAGCATAGCAATGATTAGCTGCAGAACTGTAGCTCTCTGATGTCAAAATATTTTTTCAGAGAGCTACAGTTCTGCAGCTAAGCAATGATGTACATGTGTACACATGCAAGTCATAATTCATCGTAAATAGGCTTCACCGGCAAGGACAGGCCCAATCTTATTTTAGCATGAGACGAAGCAAATTCACGTCTTTTACACCCTACTGAAAAACAACCCACAACTGCTCTGCTACTGCTTTTTCTAATTTAATTAAAACCAGATCTCCTCCAACCGTTACAGTTAGAGAAAATCTGATTTTAATTAGATTGCTGCTTTTCCCCCTCATAAGACAGCTTTAAACTTCTTGGAAATCTCTCCATTTCATAGAAATAGCTATATATGTGTCAACCGCTTGATAATATCTCAAATATATGCACATTTAAAATTTAAGGAGGTTAGGTTGATGTTATCAACTCATCGACACCTTTCCAACGATGAATTACATGACTTCCTTTTCTGCCAAATTTATAAAGGCTGGGTAGATTTTCGCCCACATTTTGCAAATCCACCATTAACCTTCATTACAAAGTAGAGTCAGAATTCAACGGGAATGGATTGTCATTTGAGGGACTGATATGAAATTGCAATGATACTTTTCTCTTCCGACCGTTCGTTGACCTGGGGTCAAAATTTTACGACATCACAGGGATCATTTTTCAACGTTTAGAAATTTCTAGATTCTCCACGCCAGGCCAAAATGTGTGCTTTTATACCTGGCTAGGTTTTTCAAAACTGACTATACCATCTTCTGTGGTTATTAATCTGTTGTAATATTCGAAGAAGTGATGGTAGCGATAAAATCTATCTTGGCTAAAAATTTATTTATCGAAGTTTTCAGATCGTTGAAAAGGTTGGGACCCCTCTGAAAATAACTAGCGAGTGTAGTAATTTTGTTCATTATCAGATGGGGTCCTGACATTCTCCCCCCTCTCCCTTGGAATTCGCACATGATCACATCACCAAAGGATTTCGGGTGTTCATTGTTGTGAATGTAACCCGGGGCATGTAAAGTTTCACAAAATTCAACAGTCACAGATTATTTTGTCTACGTACCGGGTATATCCCACCCCATCAACAGAAAATAAACACACCAGTAAAATGTCTGGTTAATATGGTTCATTCGATTAAAAGCTGAGATAGATATACCTCAATGAACATTTTATACATTAACATTTTAATTTGACCTTTAGTATTTTGGTTGAGTGTGGTTCAAGTTTAGAAACTATTGATCATGCAAATTATTACTTCTTCTATCGATGGCCAATATCTTTCGCTAGTTAGTAAGGTTGAACAGAAGGAACTTATTCATAGACTCGGTCATAAACTTGATGAATTCCATACGTTTTTTAAATCAGATTGAAATGTTCAATATTTATACAGTGTATATTTGATTTTTCGTGAAATTGATTACTAATTTTATTTTTGGCCACTATGGTGTACAAGAAAAGTTTCTTAATTAAATCAGATTAAACTTGACAGAAATGCTCAATTTCAAACATGGTTGAGATTTTCTGCTGTAAGACACAGGCTTTGTCATTGTGATATATCCAACACCTGAACAAAGGTTCTGCCGAGCAGAGCATTTCCTCACAACCATTATCCAATTCATTCATATGCCCTTGACCTCTGACCTATAAACATCAGTAATCATCTTTTCCGCCCCACCTACAATACAAGAAAGCAAATGTGATACTGAGAGGTCAAAGGGTATTTCTTAATTGTATCCACAACATCTGATGTATTTAGTTACAGTGACCTTGACCTAGAAATCAATTGGAAACTTTCTCCATCTTTCGTCTCTGTAGAGAAGTAAATTACAAGGGTATTGATATTGGTGTCAGCAAAATTATTACATTCAATAATGCTTTGTCAATTATGTGACCTTGACCTATCATTTTCGACCAAGAAATCACATGTGTATATTTCTATCACTTTCTGATTCCTTAAGCAAATGTGAGACTAAAGAGTTGAGGAGTACTGATTATGCGGTGACCACACTATTCTTACTTTCAATGAATGAATGTGACCTTGATGATTCCGTGCTGGGGATTCCCACTCCCTACCTGCAATGTCTGTAAACGTACATTATGAATATTCACAACATATACTATATACACGTAATATTGTTTATGTGTACCTCGTGTTAGTCTTATATCAATATCTCTAAAAATTAACGAAACTTGAACTCGAGCACCGCCATTAACTGTCACTAATTGCCTCTGACTTTGAAATACAACCGACTGTGAAACTTTTAATACAGAATGAAAAAACATTATGCAGTTTTTTTCTGTATAAGATATCGACCGAGGCAGTAACAGTGACTGGCGGGTACATCCAAAGCCTCAAGGTATTGTTTGAAATGCAAGTTATTCAATTGTTATATATGTAAGTTATCCAATTGATATATTAACCATCGACACCATATTCCTTGTTAGTTGTGATGTCAATTCATTTCTGGTACACAATTTTGTTTCTGTTCTACATGGAAAGCTCTTGCATGTCTCTACCCGGGCCCCAAAAGCCCGTTTTGGGCCCGAACAATCTATATTTATAAATATGTATCACAGAGTTCGGACTCAAAACGGGCTTAGCCCCTGTCCTGTCTACATATTACAAGCGTTCATAATAAAAACCGCGTGTATATTGCAAACCAAGAGTCCAAGAAAATGTCCCTTTTTGGACGGTGGAACTTAGACTTAGAGTCAATGAGAATCTGTAAACCATACTATTATAGTAATCAAAGGTTTACAATCAGAATCTGTAAATCATGCTATTATAGTAATCAAAGGTTTACAATCAGAATCTGTAAACCATACTATTATAATAATCAAAGGTTTACAATCAGAATCTGTAAACCATACTATTATAGTAATCAAAGGTTTACAATCAGAATCTGTAAACCATACTATTATAGTAATCAAAGGTTTACAATCAGAATGTGTAAATCATGCTATTATAGTAATCAAAGGTTTACAATCAGAATCTGTAAATCATGATATTATAGTAATCAAAGGTTTACAATCAGAATCTGTAAATCATGATATTATAGTAATCAAAGGTTTACAATCAGAATCTGTAAACCATGCTATTATAGTAATCAAAGGTTTACAATCAGAATCTGTAAACCATTCTAAACTATTATAGAAATCAAAGGTTTGTAATCAGATTTTTTTTTTTTTTTTTTTTTTTTGGACAATGCTAAATATTTTTGTTATTCTTATATGTAAATGAAGATATATTTGGTGGCTGTCCCTCTCCTTACTATTTCTGATAGTAGAAGTGAATGAGAAAAATGTAAACTTTACAGTTATGAAATGAAACCACCCCCCACCCCCACCCCCCACCCCGATTTTTAAATGTAAAATTTAGTTTGGGGAGATTTTTTTTTAGGCAGAACAGCATAAACTCAAACCATGAACACTCCACATGATTTGGGATTTAAAAGATCGGGGAAACTTTTTTTTTGACAATCCATCTTTCACCAAAACCCCCTTCCCCCACATTGGAAAACGGTGTTACTTTCTTCGACATTGAAAAAGTTGAATAATCGTAATTCAGCATTCATCAAAAGCTGAAGTATCAAATTTATGTAATTGTAAACATTTTTACACGTTTAATGTCATCATCGGCAGATCTGGCCGATCATGTAGATCTCGTTACCAATAGAAGAGATTCATGTTAAAGTTAAAAAGCTGCAAGTGTAATTCTAGTGTGAAATTTTGTATGAAGCTTAGCACTTAGACCTTTCCACTTACTAATATAGTATTAGTACTAAACCCCTTTTCTTTAAACGTGAAAACTTTGTAGTGATATCAACTTCAATGTTTTGGATTTGAAATGCTAATACAGTATAAAGAACATGGTATACGATGGGTGAAAATTTGTGTAACATTCTCCAGTATATGTATTTTCTATAGATTGATATATTTTTTGACGCCGTCTTTACATTTGATGTGATGAAAATTTTGAAAAATCTTGATCAACGAGATGATAAAACGTGGAATCTGTTACGTAACATTGAATAAAGATGAAATATTTCTTTACTTGACGTCTATAGGTAAATAAGGAGTTAGAACTAACGAAACTCTTGAATATTCATATAACGTGAGCTCTTCGACAGAAAATATTTGCTTTATCTGATGTGTAAAGGTTCCAAACCAATCCTGCATTCTAATGTCACGAACAATTTAGCTTCACTTTGATCGGTTACTTATCAGTTTGCAATTTTTGAATGAGAAAGGGTTGAAGTGAAATACATGCATATTTAGAAAGTTTTACTTTTAAAAATCTGAACTGAAAATTTTCCATTTGCGTGGTAGTATACCGTTATAACGTGTTACAGGGAGTTCGCCACTGGGTGTTTCTCCATATTTCATTTACAGAGGTAAAAAAAAAAGGAATGTTTAACAATCAATCGTTTACAAAGCAAATGGCGAAAGTAGGTGTTATCACTCTTCCTAGATAACAATGGATCTATCTGCACCAATAACACACACCGTAACTGCACCAATAACACACACCCATAACTGCACCAATAACACACACCCATAACTGCACCAATAACACACACCCGTAACTGCACCAATAACACACACACGTAACTACAACAATAACACACACACGTAACTACACCAACAACACACACCCATAACTACAACAGTAACACACACCCGTAACTGCATTAATAACACACACCCTTAACTGCACCAATAACACACACCCGTAATTACAAAAGTAACACACCCGTAACTGCATTAATAACACACACCCGTAACTGCACCAATAACACCCCCCCCCCGTAACTGCACCAATAACACACACCCGTAATTGCACCAATAACACACACCCGTAACTGCAACAATAACACACACCCGTAACTGCACCAATAACACACACCCATAACTACACCAATAACACACACCCATAACTACAACAGTAACACACACCCGTAACTGCACCAGTATTGAAGTCAGCATTTCGCAAATTCTATGGTCGTTATAACGAACGATCTAGTTCGTCAATACAACCTCGCATTGGGTCAAATGCTGTCTGACGTGTTTCATACCGATTGTTAAGCCGTTCTTGGCACACTGATTTGACTTCGGATAACTCCGTTAACCTGATCAGGATATAGGGCTCACGGCGGGTGTGACCGGTCAACAGGGGATGCTTACTCCACCTAGGCACCTGATCCCACCCCTGGTGTGTCCAGGGGTCCGTGTTTGCCCAACTATCTATTTTGTATTGCTTGTAGGAGTTATGAGATTGATCACTGTTCGTTATCTTCACCTTCCATAACTGCACCAATAACGCACATCCGTAATGGCACCAATAATACACACCCATAACTACACTTTTACTTGACACCAATAGCGCACATCCATAACTGTACTTTGCACTTTCACATAACATCAATAACAGACACCTTCACATGACACCAATAACACACACCTTCACATGACACCAATAACACACACCTACACATGACACCAATAACACACACCTTCATATGATACCAATAACACACACCTTCACATGACACCAATAACACACACCTTCACATGACACCAATAACACACACCTTCAGTGATGGGTTAATGATCAATATATAGATGGTGGATCGACAGAGAGTAAGTGATGGGTTAATGATCAATATATAGATGGTGGATCGACAGAGAGTAAGTGATGGGTTAATGATCAATATATAGATGGTGGATTGACAGAGAGTAAGTGATGGGTTAATGATCAATATATAGATGGTGGATTGACAGAGAGTAAGTGATGGGTTAATGATCAATATATAGATGGTGGTTCTGATCTTATCAGATGTAGACAGATCCTATATGGTCTTCCCAAAATGACTGACCTGTTTCAATATACACTGTTTTTAATCTGATTTCTCACATCGACTTATTTGATTACATGGTACATAATGGTTTTTGTGATAGAACCGTTTGATCAGTAGATGGTTTGTGGATATTTGGCCTGGATGGTGCAGTAGTTCATGTATCGGACTAGTCCTTGGCTTGATTCCCAACTTTATCTGTACATTGTATATTATCGAGGGTGGGGTGGGGGAATCGTTTCATTATCTTTCAAAAGGAAATGTCACAAAAGGTATATGTATACCAAATGTGAACCCATAAAGTTAAGTATTGAGTTAAGAATAAAGTTAAAGTTTCTGTGACAGATTAACAGACAGACAAGAATACACACACACACACACCCCTAAAGAAGTCTCTCCTAAGTTCTCGATGTTGCAGTTTATTAGTGGGAGGACATATCTTAACATACAAGTATAAGGGAATATTTAAATTTAATTTTTTTTGGTTTGATAGCAACTGAATTCAGTCATATATAGGTAATATAAAACTCACATCAAAGTTAGAATAAATTGCTTTATCAAATCATTGTAGCAGTCTTCATGTCCTAGTCTCATAAGAGACAATTTGCTAGAAATATATTGTTGATAAACTTGCAGTGTGACAGCCGACCTCTCAGTGTTTTGTCTTTTTAGATGGAGGAAATGAATACGAACCTGGGGAAAAGCTCCCGTGTTTTGTCAGGAATGATGAAAAGGTGAGTTTTTGTGATGTTGAGATTCACTTCATGGCCTTTAAACTTCTGAGATGAAAGCCATTACATATGTATACCCAGATACATAGATACATTTAGTTGTTGTCCGATTTGTGTAGATGTCTGCAATACTTGTATTCTCAAGCTCCAGTCGAATGAGCACTGAAGTTGGGAAAAAGTGCTATAAGGAGGTACCGGGGGGGGGGGCACTATGATGGCAAAGTGGTTGGGTTTATACACTTATACAAACTTCTCTTATACTTGTGGTATCCTTCATTTTTATGCCCCTCTTCTGGTCAGTTTGTTGTTCAGTCTGACCTACATCTTTTGCAACATATAAATGAAGAACACTTTCCCTTTTTTTTTTTTGGCTTCATACTTAGTAGGCAGATACACAGCAATGTGTATATGGTCCTCATTACTCAAAAGGTCAGTATTTCCAAGGTCAAGGTCACTTCTAGGCCAGAAAAGTTTTCACTTGTGTGATGGTAAACTAGAGAAGACTTTATCTTGCTGACTTCATGGATAACTAGAGAACACTTTATCTGACTGACTTCATGGATAACTAGAGAGGACTTTATCTGACTGACTTCATGGATAACTAGAGAAGACTTTATCTGACTGACTTCATGGATAACTAGAGAAGACTTTATCTGACTGACTTCATGGATAACTAGAGAAGACTTTATCTTGCTGACTTCATGGATAACTAGAGAAGACTTTATCTGACTGACTTCATGAATAACTAGAGAAGACTTTATCTGACTGACTTCATGGATAACTAGAGAAGACTTTATCTTGCTGACTTCATGGATAACTAGAGAAGACTTTATCTGACTGACTTCATGAATAACTAGAGAAGACTTCATCTTGCTGACTCCATACTTGGTTGGCTAATACACATCAGTGTTCAGATGATCCTTATTGCTCAGCAGGTCAGTATGTCCAAGGTCAAGGTCACTACCAGGCCAGACAATTTTTATGTGTATAATGAATCACTGGAGATGCTTTACTTCTAGTGGACTGATTCACATCAATATGCATATAATCCCTATATTATGGCAGGTCGAAAGTTAAGGTCACAACCAGGTTAGAAAGGTTTCATGTATTTAATGATTCCTGTGCAACAGATAACTGAAGAACACTTTACCTCTCAGACACATGCAGTCTGGTAGGTCAGTTTTCGAAGGTCAAGGTCAAAACTTACAACACCAATGCCTTACTTTCTTTTTTCAGCATATTTTATGTTATATTGTACTATCCGAATCATATAACACAGGATGATAATATATCTTTGGAGAAGACTGAAATCTGCACTATTTTTCAACAAGCTTGCCGTAAACCTTTGCCAAATATTTCTTAGATCCTCTGCCTACTATCATTAAAACTGGAGACATGTATCGCTATTGCGATGGACTCGTTAATTCTTTCCACACAGATTTTATTCTTAAGTGTGTAGTGTTGTCTACCATGAATAAGGGGGGGGGGGGGGCATACTAGGAGTATATGTTTTACAAATTTCTCAATGGATATGTAAAAAAAAAACAAGAAAACAAAAACACGAAGAAAGATCAAAGCAGATTGTTCAGTAGGAAGATTAGTTATGATCTCTTTGTATCGGAGCTGTTAGGGTGTGAAGGTAAACATGACTGCCTGGTTACGCTGGTTGCTAGACATTGTTGTTTTGCTGTTCTCGTTTGAGTGTTGATTTATGGAATGCAGATATATCAATACTTTTACTTACAGCTTTTAGATGTGTAGATGTGATGTATACATCAAGTCCCAGCTAAGATTGGTCGCATTTTATTAAAGTATATTAACCGATATGATATTTATTTATTTTGTATTTACCGACATAGATTCTTGTACTTTTATGTGAGGACAAGAATCACCAGTGTGGTATAATGTCTGCACTGATCTAGGATCAAGTTTTGTTTATCATTAAGTCACCCAAATCATTCGGATGACCTGTACGTGTTGACTTCTGTGAAACAACAGGTTTATTTACTGTAGATGTCATATTTCTGCAGATTTGTAAGAGGTGAAAATAATTTCTCAATCAATTAGTCATACCTATTTAATGTTATATACTGCACAAAATTTGGTGTGACATTAATTTAGACAGTTCTTGGACATCATAATACCAAAATGTGAAATCAGATTGATGATTGATAGGGAATTGACACCACAATACACAATACAAAAAAACCCACTAAACAATATAATTGACATCACATAACCAATCTAACCAATTATATGTATATTCATTAAAGCGGCAAGGTTAATTTTACAAAAGTACACATAAACAAAGCATTTATACTGCTCAATTTTATAGCATATTGGCTATAGTAATTTATTAAATCATTTTTTTAAGTTACATCCAGTTTTCAACCTTCAGGCTGGTATGTCTGCATGTTGTGCCAGTACAAAAAATGTAGCACGAAATTAAAGATCAACAGTTACAAAGAACAATGGTTTTTCCGCCATAATTGACAGTGATGGTTTTGTTTCAAAATTGTGTCACAGTGTGTATCTTTTGCAAGAATCCCCATGCAACTTCGTTGTTTATTTCAATTTGATCTAAATGACCTGAATTTGGAATTATGATATTACAAAGATGACAAATTTCTACCGGTTTTGGTATTTTGATATACGTGTATCAAATGACTGTTTTGCATAGTGACATTGAAGCAGGCCTGGACTAAGCTATGTACATGTATTTAATATGCAGGCATGCTGTAGATTTATCTTTCCAATACTTTTACGTGATATAGTTCTAGAAGAATTTTTTTGGTTGTCTAAAGCTGCATAATGCACTACATGTACAGTTGAACTTCAGTACCTCTAACACCAATATCTCGAATACCATGGATATGTCGAAGTGATTCAGAAGTCCCAACCACTTATTCTTTAAGTAATTTACCCTCGATAACTCGAATCCTCACATATCTTGAAATTGTTTCTCAGTTCCATCAAATTTGAGATAACGAGGTTTGACTGTATATGTTTTCTGAAAGAAAAATGTTTACAAAAAATAGCATTTCGAAAAGCACCATTTTTGGTGTCTTGTATTCAAAGAAAAAATTATTTTGAAATTACATAGGATATGATTATTATAAAATATAGTAAGATAAAAAAAAACATTCGATGTCTTTTTGCTGTTACAGAATCATACAAAACAGACTTATGCTTCTTGTGATATGTGCTATTCTGCTGATCGTCATCGTGTTAGCCATATATTTCATCGTAAAGAAAAAGTCTTGACGACGAATCCCAGTAGCAGACTTTGGGTGTCATTAGTGCAATCTCATCAGGTGTACCTGTTCAATCAACGTTTAACGTGTGACGGCAAAGTGTTCACCAAAGAAGAAAATGGAAAATTGATAGCAACCAAGAGGGGAAATTTGCTTTTAAACCAGGAAGAAAGTGTATCTAAACAACTTTTAATTGATTTTAAATTTGATACTTTTACAGTAATTTTAAACTAAACCTTTATTTTTTTCCAGAGAATAGACTGCAATTGAAATTGCATTACACTGTCAGTAGTGAATGTCTCGTGTGTCCTGTAGGATGTGATTACTTTTGTTGTTAATATTATTGTAATAAATGACATTATCATCTGATTGTTTCTTGATCTCCCTCACAACAAAGTGGTAGTTTAAAGGTACCCCATACTTGCACAGCAGTCACTGTAAAAATACATTATTGACTAAAACCTTTACCACAATGTAGTCACTCATGTTAACAACTGAAAACATTTTGCCACATACAGTATTAAAAACCAACTTTTTATTTGCGACAACTTTATTTTTCGATTTAGCAGAGCTAAACTGGTTTGAGGCAACAAATTTTAAATGTGGAAGACATTTAATGGACTGTTTTGCAACAAGAAATATTTGTGACAACAAAGTTTTCATGAATCGAAAATTTCTCGCATGCAAATGATAGTTGGTTTACAGTAACTTAAAATGACTCCACAGATCAAATGAATGCCTCCCACAACTAGCTAAGTCTCTGGGGATTTGTGAGAGCTCCAGATTCACCACTTTAGATATACATGTAACCTTTGATGTACAGGACAACTTTTTCTACACAAGATTGAGGTCTAAGATATCACCTCAAAATTAAAAATTCCTACCATAATTTTCCACTACACTTATTAATGATGGCCATGAAAACTCAAACCTTTTTCCAAGTGGAATTATTTCATCCAAAATCATGTGAGGAGGAAAATAGTTAACATAGAGAGGGTTTTTTTTTTATAGGCCTGTCTTTAGACGGGATATATTATGGTACAGCGATGTCTGTCTGTTCAGGGTTTTTTAGCTCACCTGAACCGAAGGTTCAAGTGAGCTTTTCTGATCACATTTTGTCCGTCGTCCGTCCGTCTGTAAACTTTTCACATTTTCGACTTCTTCTCCAGAACCACTGGTCCAATTTCAACCAAACTTGACCAAAAGCATCCTTGGGTGAAGGGCTTTCAAGTTTGTTCAAATGAAGGGCCATATCCTTTTCAAAGGAGAGATAATCACAAAAATAGGGTGGGGTCATTTAAAAATCTTCTCAAGAACCACTGGGCCAGAAAAGCTGAAATTTACATGAAAGCTTCCTGACATACTGCAAATTCAAGTTTGTTCAAATCACGGCCCCCGGGGGTAGGATGGGGCCACAATAGGGGATCAAAGTTTTACATACAAATATATAGGAAAAATCTTCTTCTCAAGAACCACTGAGCCAGAAAAACTGATATTTACATGAAAGCTTCCTAACATAGTGTAAATTCAAGTTTGTTCAAATCATGGCCGCCGAGGGTAGGATGGGGCCGCAAGGGGAGATCAAAGTTTTACATACCAATATATAGGGAAAATCTTTAAAAATCTTCTTCTCAAGAACCACTGAGCCAGAAAAGCTGATATATACATGAAAGCTTTCTGACATAGTGCAGATTCAAGTTTGTTCAAATCATAGCCCCCGGGGGTAGGATGGGGCCACAGGGGGGGGGGTCAAAGTTTTACATACAAATATAGGGAAAATCTTTAAAAATGTTCTTCTCAAGAACCACTGAGCCAGAAAAGCTGATATTTACATGAAAGCTTTCTGACATTGTGTAGATTCAAGTTTGCAAAAACCATGGCCTCCAGAGGTAGGTTGGGGCCATAATAGGGACTAAGGTTGTACATGCAAATATATATGGA
>NC_079167.1:87979371-88021871 GCF_947568905.1 Ostrea edulis
TTACAGTACCCCTGAATTACACATTAACCTACTGTACCCCTGAATTACATGTACACATTAACTCACAGTACCCCTGAATTACACATTCACTTACAGTACCCCTGAATTACACATTAACTTACAGTACCCCTGAATTACACATTAACTTACAGTACCCCTAAATTACACATTAACTTACAGTACCCCGTAAACTAATAAGGACCTGATAAACAAACCTTTAACAACACAACGGTGTTTTTTTCAGTGAAGTCGAATTTAATTCCATCTAAAACAGGGGGGGGGGGTGTATAAAACTAAATATTTTTCAATGTATCTGTAAAGCTACATAGTTTAATATAAACAATAAATTAATGAATCATGCATTTCGATGTTTTAAGAAACAGAAATTATGCTTAAATATAACACCAATAAAAATGTATATAAACCAATGAGCGAGTTCCCGCCCTTCACTGTCATTGTAAAACAGCTATGATGCAGTGTTTGTAAACTGCACATGTGGCTTTACACAGGTGTTTGCGATACGATTGCATGATCTAATCATTGTGTTAATCATCTCTATTTACCTGTAACCTGTGTGTGTCAGGCACTGTTTTGAATACACATTCATTTTACTTTTAAAGTATTTAAAAAATTAATAATTAATACATTTCTAACAGGAAGAAAAAATAATACATGTAATTAACACAATTTCTGACTGGAAATTTTCCTCACTACTTTTTGACTAATTTACAACCCAATTAATCCTTGTTTTCATTCGACAACACTTTTATTTTGATTTCAATTAATTGGAAAATTTAATAACATTAACATACATTACTGACTGGTTGCTTGAGTTACTTTTTGACTTATTTATGTACAACTCCAGACACGCCTTGTTTTCATTCGACATACTGCACAGCGCAATGTGAGGGGAACGGGTTAATCTCGGCTGACATTCGGCTTGGCCGAATATTTGGACCGTGAAGGCGTCAGTCCAAATATTCAGCCAAGCCGAATCTCAGCCGAGATTAGGGAACGGGTATCCGTGATTGTGTAGCATAAAAATTTTACCCCTTCAGAAAAATAACCAAACTCAACGTTGAAAAATGAATCCAAAAGTCGTGAAATTTTGACCCATCTCCGTCGAGATTTGACCCGGACCTGTGAAATTCTCTGATTACGAATCCGGGTCATTTTTTAACGATATAAGAATTAACGAATAAAAATGGTTTAGATAATTTAATTCTTTTAATATCATATTCTCCGTTTTCAATGTTGTTTTATTGACCTTAAAAACAATTAAATCAAGGCCGTTCATTATAATTTTTGAGATATAGCATTTCTATAATTAAGTATTTGTAACAGTATCTAATATATACACAAATGTTTGTGTACTTAATATTTGCTTTTCAGTAATTAATTTTCGTTTATTTACAAAGTCGTACTAGCATTATGATTGACAATTAATGGAGGTTTTCTAATCATCAGTGTAAAAGGTTGCCATGCTTTTGGTATTTTGTTCGGGGGGGGGGGGGGGGGGAGGGTATAAGCATAGCAATGATTAGCTGCAGAACTGTAGCTCTCTGATGTCAAAATATTTTTTCAGAGAGCTACAGTTCTGCAGCTAAGCAATGATGTACATGTGTACACATGCAAGTCATAATTCATCGTAAATAGGCTTCACCGGCAAGGACAGGCCCAATCTTATTTTAGCATGAGACGAAGCAAATTCACGTCTTTTACACCCTACTGAAAAACAACCCACAACTGCTCTGCTACTGCTTTTTCTAATTTAATTAAAACCAGATCTCCTCCAACCGTTACAGTTAGAGAAAATCTGATTTTAATTAGATTGCTGCTTTTCCCCCTCATAAGACAGCTTTAAACTTCTTGGAAATCTCTCCATTTCATAGAAATAGCTATATATGTGTCAACCGCTTGATAATATCTCAAATATATGCACATTTAAAATTTAAGGAGGTTAGGTTGATGTTATCAACTCATCGACACCTTTCCAACGATGAATTACATGACTTCCTTTTCTGCCAAATTTATAAAGGCTGGGTAGATTTTCGCCCACATTTTGCAAATCCACCATTAACCTTCATTACAAAGTAGAGTCAGAATTCAACGGGAATGGATTGTCATTTGAGGGACTGATATGAAATTGCAATGATACTTTTCTCTTCCGACCGTTCGTTGACCTGGGGTCAAAATTTTACGACATCACAGGGATCATTTTTCAACGTTTAGAAATTTCTAGATTCTCCACGCCAGGCCAAAATGTGTGCTTTTATACCTGGCTAGGTTTTTCAAAACTGACTATACCATCTTCTGTGGTTATTAATCTGTTGTAATATTCGAAGAAGTGATGGTAGCGATAAAATCTATCTTGGCTAAAAATTTATTTATCGAAGTTTTCAGATCGTTGAAAAGGTTGGGACCCCTCTGAAAATAACTAGCGAGTGTAGTAATTTTGTTCATTATCAGATGGGGTCCTGACATTCTCCCCCCTCTCCCTTGGAATTCGCACATGATCACATCACCAAAGGATTTCGGGTGTTCATTGTTGTGAATGTAACCCGGGGCATGTAAAGTTTCACAAAATTCAACAGTCACAGATTATTTTGTCTACGTACCGGGTATATCCCACCCCATCAACAGAAAATAAACACACCAGTAAAATGTCTGGTTAATATGGTTCATTCGATTAAAAGCTGAGATAGATATACCTCAATGAACATTTTATACATTAACATTTTAATTTGACCTTTAGTATTTTGGTTGAGTGTGGTTCAAGTTTAGAAACTATTGATCATGCAAATTATTACTTCTTCTATCGATGGCCAATATCTTTCGCTAGTTAGTAAGGTTGAACAGAAGGAACTTATTCATAGACTCGGTCATAAACTTGATGAATTCCATACGTTTTTTAAATCAGATTGAAATGTTCAATATTTATACAGTGTATATTTGATTTTTCGTGAAATTGATTACTAATTTTATTTTTGGCCACTATGGTGTACAAGAAAAGTTTCTTAATTAAATCAGATTAAACTTGACAGAAATGCTCAATTTCAAACATGGTTGAGATTTTCTGCTGTAAGACACAGGCTTTGTCATTGTGATATATCCAACACCTGAACAAAGGTTCTGCCGAGCAGAGCATTTCCTCACAACCATTATCCAATTCATTCATATGCCCTTGACCTCTGACCTATAAACATCAGTAATCATCTTTTCCGCCCCACCTACAATACAAGAAAGCAAATGTGATACTGAGAGGTCAAAGGGTATTTCTTAATTGTATCCACAACATCTGATGTATTTAGTTACAGTGACCTTGACCTAGAAATCAATTGGAAACTTTCTCCATCTTTCGTCTCTGTAGAGAAGTAAATTACAAGGGTATTGATATTGGTGTCAGCAAAATTATTACATTCAATAATGCTTTGTCAATTATGTGACCTTGACCTATCATTTTCGACCAAGAAATCACATGTGTATATTTCTATCACTTTCTGATTCCTTAAGCAAATGTGAGACTAAAGAGTTGAGGAGTACTGATTATGCGGTGACCACACTATTCTTACTTTCAATGAATGAATGTGACCTTGATGATTCCGTGCTGGGGATTCCAACTCCCTACCTGCAATGTCTGTAAACGTACATTATGAATATTCACAACATATACTATATACACGTAATATTGTTTATGTGTACCTCGTGTTAGTCTTATATCAATATCTCTAAAAATTAACGAAACTTGAACTCGAGCACCGCCATTAACTGTCACTAATTGCCTCTGACTTTGAAATACAACCGACTGTGAAACTTTTAATACAGAATGAAAAAACATTATGCAGTTTTTTTTCTGTATAAGATATCGACCGAGGCAGTAACAGTGACTGGCGGGTACATCCAAAGCCTCAAGGTATTGTTTGAAATGCAAGTTATTCAATTGTTATATATGTAAGTTATCCAATTGATATATTAACCATCGACACCATATTCCTTGTTAGTTGTGATGTCAATTCATTTCTGGTACACAATTTTGTTTCTGTTCTACATGGAAAGCTCTTGCATGTCTCTACCCGGGCCCCAAAAGCCCGTTTTGGGCCCGAACAATCTATATTTATAAATATGTATCACAGAGTTCGGACTCAAAACGGGCTTAGCCCCTGTCCTGTCTACATATTACAAGCGTTCATAATAAAAACCGCGTGTATATTGCAAACCAAGAGTCCAAGAAAATGTCCCTTTTTGGACGGTGGAACTTAGACTTAGAGTCAATGAGAATCTGTAAACCATACTATTATAGTAATCAAAGGTTTACAATCAGAATCTGTAAATCATGCTATTATAGTAATCAAAGGTTTACAATCAGAATCTGTAAACCATACTATTATAATAATCAAAGGTTTACAATCAGAATCTGTAAACCATACTATTATAGTAATCAAAGGTTTACAATCAGAATCTGTAAACCATGCTATTATAGTAATCAAAGGTTTACAATCAGAATGTGTAAATCATGCTATTATAGTAATCAAAGGTTTATAATCAGAATCTGTAAATCATGATATTATAGTAATCAAAGGTTTACAATCAGAATCTGTAAACCATGCTATTATAGTAATCAAAGGTTTACAATCAGAATCTGTAAACCATTCTAAACTATTATAGAAATCAAAGGTTTGTAATCAGATTTTTTTTTAATTTTTTTTTTTGGACAATGCTAAATATTTTTGTTATTCTTATATGTAAATGAAGATATATTTGGTGGCTGTCCCTCTCCTTACTATTTCTGATAGTAGAAGTGAATGAGAAAAATGTAAACTTTACAGTTATGAAATGAAACCACCCCCCACCCCCACCCCCCACCCCGATTTTTAAATGTAAAATTTAGTTTGGGGAGATTTTTTTTTAGGCAGAACAGCATAAACTCAAACCATGAACACTCCACATGATTTGGGATTTAAAAGATCGGGGAAACTTTTTTTTTGACAATCCATCTTTCACCAAAACCCCCTTCCCCCACATTGAAAAACGGTGTTACTTTCTTCGACATTGAAAAAGTTGAATAATCGTAATTCAGCATTCATCAAAAGCTGAAGTATCAAATTTATGTAATTGTAAACATTTTTACACGTTTAATGTCATCATCGGCAGATCAGGCCGATCATGTAGATCTCGTTACCAATAGAAGAGATTCATGTTAAAGTTAAAAAGCTGCAAGTGTAATTCTAGTGTGAAATTTTGTATGAAGCTTAGCACTTAGACCTTTCCACTTACTAATATAGTATTAGTACTAAACCCCTTTTCTTTAAACGTGAAAACTTTGTAGTGATATCAACTTCAATGTTTTGGATTTGAAATGCTAATACAGTATAAAGAACATGGTATACGATGGGTGAAAATTTGTGTAACATTCTCCAGTATATGTATTTTCTATAGATTGATATATTTTTTGACGCCGTCTTTACATTTGATGTGATGAAAATTTTGAAAAATCTTGATCAACGAGATGATAAAACGTGGAATCTGTTACGTAACATTGAATAAAGATGAAATATTTCTTTACTTGACGTCTATAGGTAAATAAGGAGTTAGAACTAACGAAACTCTTGAATATTCATATAACGTGAGCTCTTCGACAGAAAATATTTGCTTTATCTGATGTGTAAAGGTTCCAAACCAATCCTGCATTCTAATGTCACGAACAATTTAGCTTCACTTTGATCGGTTACTTATCAGTTTGCAATTTTTGAATGAGAAAGGGTTGAAGTGAAATACATGCATATTTAGAAAGTTTTACTTTTAAAAATCTGAACTGAAAATTTTCCATTTGCGTGGTAGTATACCGTTATAACGTGTTACAGGGAGTTCGCCACTGGGTGTTTCTCCATATTTCATTTACAGAGGTAAAAAAAAGGAATGTTTAACAATCAATCGTTTACAAAGCAAATGGCGAAAGTAGGTGTTATCACTCTTCCTAGATAACAATGGATCTATCTGCACCAATAACACACACCGTAACTGCACCAATAACACACACCCATAACTGCACCAATAACACACACCCATAACTGCACCAATAACACACACCCGTAACTGCACCAATAACACACACACGTAACTACAACAATAACACACACACGTAACTACACCAACAACACACACCCATAACTACAACAGTAACACACACCCGTAACTGCATTAATAACACACACCCTTAACTGCACCAATAACACACACCCGTAATTACAAAAGTAACACACCCGTAACTGCATTAATAACACACACCCGTAACTGCACCAATAACACCCCCCCCCCCGTAACTGCACCAATAACACACACCCGTAATTGCACCAATAACACACACCCGTAACTGCAACAATAACACACACCCGTAACTGCACCAATAACACACACCCATAACTACACCAATAACACACACCCATAACTACAACAGTAACACACACCCGTAACTGCACCAGTATTGAAGTCAGCATTTCGCAAATTCTATGGTCGTTATAACGAACGATCTAGTTCGTCAATACAACCTCGCATTGGGTCAAATGCTGTCTGACGTGTTTCATACCGATTGTTAAGCCGTTCTTGGCACACTGATTTGACTTCGGATAACTCCGTTAACCTGATCAGGATATAGGGCTCACGGCGGGTGTGACCGGTCAACAGGGGATGCTTACTCCACCTAGGCACCTGATCCCACCCCTGGTGTGTCCAGGGGTCCGTGTTTGCCCAACTATCTATTTTGTATTGCTTGTAGGAGTTATGAGATTGATCACTGTTCGTTATCTTCACCTTCCATAACTGCACCAATAACGCACATCCGTAATGGCACCAATAATACACACCCATAACTACACTTTTACTTGACACCAATAGCGCACATCCATAACTGTACTTTGCACTTTCACATAACATCAATAACAGACACCTTCACATGACACCAATAACACACACCTTCACATGACACCAATAACACACACCTACACATGACACCAATAACACACACCTTCATATGATACCAATAACACACACCTTCACATGACACCAATAACACACACCTTCACATGACACCAATAACACACACCTTCATGATACCAATAACGAACACCTTCACATGACACCAATAACACACACCTTCATATGACACCAATAACACACACCTACACATAACACCAATAACACACCTTCATATGATACCAATAACACACACCTTCACATAATACCAATAGCACACACCTTCACATGACACCAATAACACACACCTTCACATGACACCAATAACACACACCTTCACATAACACCAATAGCACACACCTTCACATGACACCAATAACACACACCTTCACATGACACCAATAACACACACCTTCATATGACACCAATAACACACACCTACACATGACCCCAATAACACACACTTTCGCATGACACCAATAGCATACACCCGTAACTGCACTTTACTAAATATGAATGAGCCAAATACGACATGATACCTGTATGAGCACACATGACCACTACTCTTGAACCTACTTTTTGTTCACGATACATGGGCTAGCTGCAGAAATGTAGCTCTCTGAAATTTTTTTAAGGACAGATCTGATCTCTGCTAATATTTTTTTTTCAGAGAGCTACAGTTCTACAGCAATGCTTGGGCACGACCCGATTCTATTGTCGTCGAATACGACCGACAGCATGGACGTCCTGGTTGCAATAGGCTTTCATTGGAGATTTACAGATTCTCGTGATCATAATAGATGGGCTTTTAGTAGTTTCCCTCTTCGTTCTTATGTTTCTGAGTGTCTGAATTTGTAAGTCAGAGTTTGTCAATTGTCGCATTTTTTTGGTCAAACGAGTAAAAACCATTTCTTTTCCTCATGTCGTTAAATAACTCTGCACATTCTCAAATAGGGGGTATCCCCTCGCAACAAATGCATAATTCCAGAACATCATCAGTTGATGACTGACCTATTGATTGAATAAAAATTTGGTTTGTAATTTTCAAAACATTTCAGTGGTAGATTTAAAATAGAATACTAAAACGTAAATGTGATATGAATAGTTCAACGCACCACAGTACATCAGTTCATTGAACTCTTTGACAAGAAATCGCATTTTGGAACCATTGAAACCTCGTCGTCCTCATTCTCCGTGATTATATCCGGCCGGATCTTGTTACAGATACCACTTACTATGCGGACACAGGTATCCGAGTGGTGGGTATTGTTAGACCAAGCAGTGCCATGTCTTCACCGACTCAACAACCCCTCCAAACTGTGAGTAATCGTACAAGTATATCATCTACAATCATCAGTCTTTTCTTATTATAAAAAAAATGTTTCTAGATATTTAGTCGTCGTCGGATACGCACGACTGACCTCGTCATCTACTCATCACCCGGTGAGTAGATCACAGAGGAGATCAGCTGTGACTACCCGGCGGTGTTATTATAGTAGTAATGAGGTTGTTACAAACCACGTGACGTTGGAATCCAATGCTGCTCGGATTGTGATACTGTCCAGAGTCAACCTTTCCGTTAAAAATAGTTGGTTGAAAATAGCAGGTAATAATTTTAGACAAAACTGTTGTCGCGTATCGTCTGTAAATGTTTCAATGATGTCGATGTGTTTCAATCTGTGTGTTGTCTCTCGTTACAAGTTCGGAGACAGTATTTTTCAATGGATTCAAACTTTAGTGCTATCTAAAGCCATAGAACATTTGCTACAAACTTAAATTAGCGCTGTCTGTATTGTTTAGTATTCAATTTATATGATTATCAGCGACTGAAACATGATTATTAACGACTGAATCATTCCAGAAAGGTCTACAGCTGGTGGTGTCATATTACACGAAGAACGTAAAAAAAAGGTTCGCACGTTCGTCGCTGCGGTCTTACATGCAAATTCGTCACTCTTGAGCACAGGCACTCGACGTTTGAAATATCTATAATTAAAAAAATTGTCTACTGTAAACATAATATATTATGTTTACAGGAAGACAATTTTTTATTATAGATATTTAAAACGTCGAGTGCCTGTGCTCTTGAAGGATGGTGCAGACCTTGGATCCTATTAGTTTTCAAGGTTAAATATGGCGGCAGAACTGTAGCTCTCTGGACAAAAATTGGGGATGGATCGAAGGTATCTCTCATAAATGTTTTACTGTAGCTAGGTGAAATGGAAATTGTCCGGAGAGAGGTCCCTCTATGTACACAGTAATTTTATTATATCTGGAATCTTTCATCGATAGCAACTTGCAGAGATTCTATCTCACGGTGTATTAATCTGTGTTCCTTAAAAAAATAGTTTTTCAAGGTTAATGTTTACTGGAGGGAATGTTCAAAAATTCCATTTAGGCAAGATATCCTGGACAGTCGGCATTTCGCTGAAAAGATAAATAAAGCCATTGTTCTGTTAACAATACAATATGCTACCAAGCGAAACCTTATATGCAACTTAATTTTGGGATACAGCTCTTCTGTTTAAATTCTCAAGAAATTGTAATACATATTGGAGACAAGTTTGACAAAGTAAATAGCAAATATCAAATCGTACAATCAATTTTACTGCATTTAAAATGGTCTAAAATATTACACATCGGATACTTAGATAATGAATAAATTGAATTCTTTATTGTCCTTGAGTTATACAACTCATCGGAATACATCTAGTATATGTACATTTGTATACACAATATATCAAATTGTTTAAGATAAACAACAGGTGAGTGGACAGGAGAAGATAGGAGGAGAAGAAATTACACAATATATAAATAATATGTAATCGCATTATGAGATGCACATGTTATTAAAAAAATACTATAATCATATTATTGATTTACAATGCTAAACTTCGTATTTTCACAGCTTGAACTAAGAATTTCCCCAAGTTATTGAGTTCTTTGGTATTGTCTACACTAAGGAGCTTAATTAATTTAAAGACACTTGGTTTTGTGTAATAAAAACTCTAAATATATTTTTTTCTCAAATCTTTGTAAAATGGACATTTCAGGATAAAATGAAACTCATCTTCTATATCATTATAATCACATAATTTACAAAGCCTCGCAGTTCTTAAAACATTAATGTGTCTGCCTTTTTCAATATTCAAAGAATGTGAAGACGTTCTGAATTTAATGATATATTTTTTCCCTTTTAAGTTGATTGGTCTTTTGAGATTTGACTGTAAACAAAAGTTATCTATTAAATGTTGATAAAGAACACTTTTTGGTGAACTTGAAAGAGACATTAGGTTTTGTTTGTAAATATCCAATATTCTGAATTCTATTATTTTATAATCTTTAAGCTGATTCACACACGACTTTTCAAACAAATATTCTAAACCAATGCTTGACAGATCATGAATATTTGATTAAATCTACAAATAAGAACAAATTCATTACATTTCCCTAGAGATGGTATATTGAATAGCTATTTATTCACGAGATGATCGTGTTGACTTGAGAATGATGTTTTCCTGATTTAGATTCAATTGATCTAGAATTCCTTTTAGCTCGCACATACAAGGAAAAATAAGACATTGGCTAAGAATAAATGCTTGTGAACCTCAGTATACAAAGCCGGATTTAAAAGGGGGAGGGATATATGCAACAAATGCGGCTTTCTCGTCAAAAATCTGCATCCCCGTGTTGCCCTAGATATTACAATATAATAATGTAATCAGCTTTTCACCGACATCGCGCAGTCAAACTTCTCAATAAATTTTCTGAATTCCGCTGAAATGTTCTACATATATAATCCAGGATCCTACCAGTACAAATCTGGATATTCCAGTTTCTTCTAGTAGAAATAGAAATTCCGATTGGTTCTGGATTTTATCTAGTATATTACACTAGATTACTTCTGCCACATAAGAACTACGTCTTTGATACGATTATTTATTTATTTTCTAACATGTCATGACGCGTCTTCATGTACAATTACACCTCAATACACGGTTTATTTATAATCTGTGAAAATGACGCACAAACCCCTAGGGTACTTGAACGGAGTAAATTTCGAGGGCAGTGATGGTCTTGTGTTCAAAATCAACATTTATTTTTAGGATTTAGATAAAGTTTGATACCCTAAAGCAATCATATCTTCGGTAAACTTGACTATAAGCGTCATCCACCATTTTCAGTACAATAGATTATGCCATGATAGAGGTTAGATTCAAATGTGGTCATTATGTTAATCAAGGGACATTTTTCCGTTGTAAAAGGATAACCGACAACTACAGGTACAATGCACAATTACCAAAGATTGTTGTGTTTACATAGCGCATAATTTTCATGGGATCGATAATGTATATTTTGCGAGCCCAATTGTGATCAAAATCAAAATTACCTGTAAATCGTTCTTGATTAAAATTCATCGCACATTCGTGTACGATACGGTCCAGCTATTATTTAACATGCACTATTTCGTGAACTTTTAAAACCTTATCTGGACTGTGTATGTCTTTATTGGGATCCATTCAGTGTACGTGAGAGCAGAAACGTAAAACGTCATTGACTATAAGCGTCATCCATCATAACATCAAAGCTTGTCAATCGGCGACCAGTCAGCTTTCAATAATGGCCATTCTTTCTAGTAATTGTCTGCGTGGATATACTTCTTAACTCGTCAGGTAGGTTTTTTTTCCTTCCCGGAATTTCGAATACGTTTCGACATACATACAGTAGCGAATTGTCCTTCATTTCATAATCCTTTGATTTTTATTGACGCTGTGATTGTTTATTTCTTAGATATGATGTAAGACTTCAGAAAAGTATTAAATATTCAGACTGTAAGTTACTATCGGTAAATAAGTTCACAGAACAGTGTTTAATTTACTGTTATACAACCATCCTTCCTCGCTGCGATATTTGGGCCCTTGTCTACCGCAACTACTACCTCAAGTGGTCATACACTGGTCGACATATGGTCAGAGATTCAATCAACAGGATCTGTTAGAACATTGGCCTACAGCAATCTTAAAAGTTATACTCCACAAATTATTTTACATGGAGATTATTTTTAGATTTCACATATATAGATGTCAAACCTTGCCTTGTATTGAGAGTTTCCGGTGCTTTAATAGTCAGATTATACTTACAAATGAAATTAACATAGTAATTATGTGTACTACAGGTCTTTGAAGTGACAGAAACGTGCTCTCTCTCTCTCTCTCTCTCTCTCTCTCTCTCTCTCTCAGCATATTGCATAACCAGGACAGTTAGTTGGTTTTAAAGTAAAGAATACAAATCCCACAGCCTTTACAAAATTGTGATACGGGACAAAATTAAGAGCAATTTGCCATGTTTATTTTAAAAGTGAACAATTCTCAATTTTAGGGACTGTATTACTTAGGTAAATCACGACCATATTCTTACTCATATTCAGAGGAAAAGATCACGCATGGATAACCCGTAAGGGAACCTGATTAAAACCTTCAGGAAATACGTGTATATAAATTACACGTCTCTACAGAAATTTCAGTGTTGCACACAGTGACATTTGTTCAGGACAAATGCAATTTCAAAAATTGACTGTATACGTGGATGTTTCAAGGAACTGAAATCTCGCTTGGTGTAAACTATCTATGCATTCACATATATGTCAATGCATTCCCACAAATTTCATATTGATTTAAATGATCATTATAATTAATTTTATTGAAATATCCCTTTGAAGTGCGGTTCAGCGTATGACCCTTTCTTTTTTTTTTTTAAATATACAGTTTCTTATCTAGGTACATATCAAGGTATACAGAACTTGTGAAAGTTTTAACGCAACCTGTATGTTTTCAAATCACGGAAGTAATCTGACAGCAAAACATCTGAATGTAAATTGTTCAACAATTTTTTTTTAAAAATCGGGGTGCGACCAGATCCAATCGTTTGTTGACTTAGCCTGCCTACATCACGGACATGTGATAAATACAGGTGTTTCAGTATATTGAAAACAGACAGGTAACAGCACACAGTGCAGGTCTCGCATTGTTTTGATTACAGGTAAGTATATACGGCAGCGCTATGGTATTTTTGACAAATCTAATTATTTTTTTAATGATCGTTTTTAAAAAAAAAAATTTAATTATAATTTATATTTAATGATTTATAATTCTCGGTTTTTAATTACTGTAATTAAAATTGCATTATGCCCTCGATATCAAATGAATATATGGTTTAGATTTGGTTGCAATAACTTTATTCAAATTTTCAACTATTTAAAAGTCATTCATGTATTTTAATACTTTGCGTTGATATGTTAAGTTTTAATTAACTGTAACTTAAGGGATCCGATATTTTACAACACTGTAATTTTATGCTGTGATGCAGATTCTAAAAATGTGTCCTTAATACTCTTTTAAACAAAGCAGTCGCCCTAAGACAAAGTCACAATTATATCAGGAGAGGTTGATCAGCTGTCTAACATCACCCTCACGTTCTTTCATTCAAAAACAGGACCCGGGGGATGATCACAGTTGTATTCTTATAACAGGCGTGGATCCATTTTTTCAAGAATTTTACAATACTGATGATGGTTTTAATGGACAGAGGCAAAGCATTTTTTAAAGTCCTGTACGTCTGCAAGAACATGATATGTGGCACATTCGATTATCAATCATCGTCGGTAACCAACAAATAAAGTGTGAATGAAAAAAAAAACAAAAAACCACTTTTGACTTGGTCAAACACATGTAGCAAAACTGATAATGACGTTGAACACAATTTTATAAGCAGTTAACCATCCCCTTAAAGGGCCTCTCCTTTCACAGTATAGCACTTTTTGCAGTAGAATTCCTAAGAACAGCCGACGTTATATAGAATATAAACTCGCTCGTTTTATGCGATCTGAATGGCGTATTCAATGCTTTCACTTTCCTTGATTGGCATTTCTCGGTGGTCTATTATAGCTAGGTTACACACACGTTTTCTATTTCACATTCGAACAACCCTCTTTAGGTATATTACGATTACGGACTGCAGAGACGTCCATAGTCTTTTATATGTACACTTCCACTCAGCCTATAAGGTGACCAAGTTAACGTACAGGACGACATGGACTACGTATGGTTAACCAGAAGGTTGACCCCTAAGTCGTCAATCAAGAAATTACTGTACAAGTTTGTGACTACGTATTCTTTGTGTCAGCGAACGTTTTTGCAACTTGGGATTCTATATTAATTATGGAAAATAAGTAAATAAATCAGTAAATAAACGTATCATTTTAATGTTGGGTAGTTCAATGCAGTATGTTGAAACTTTCTGACCTTTTGTTTTCCCTTTGCAGAGCTGCATGATGCCGTGCGAACCTAAACCCAAGGTGGGAATCATCGGGTCAGGGAACTTTTCCTGCGCCATCGCCAAAAGATTAACTAACGCCGGATACCAAGTTGTCATTGGAAGTCGTCGTCCGCGCAATCTGTCGGAAGTGGACACGTGTCTTTGTAATGTTACAGTGACGTCACTCGAGGACTGTGTCAAACAAGTTTCCATAGTATTTCTGGCGATACATTTTGAAAACTACAACGATTGTTTGTCGAACCATGAAGACCTTTTCACAGGAAAAATTGTGGTGGACGTCTCGAACAGGCTTAAAGTCCCCAAACATCGCTCTAACGCGGAATATCTCAGTTGTCTGCTGCCTAATGCTAACGTTGTCAAGGGCTTCAACGTCATATCCGCCTATGCCATGGAAAATCAGTTTGCGGGCGGAAGTCAGGAGGTCTTTATTGCAAGCGATAACATTGGAGCGCGGGAAAAGGTTTCCGTTATTGCGAGAGATATGGGATTCGTAGCAAGTGATTGGGGTCTTTTACAATCAGCCAGGAGAATTGAATCGTATCCCTTGAAAATATTCCCTGGATGGAAAATGCCCATACTTTTTACAGTGGGGATATTCAACGTGTGGTTACTATACATAATCTTTATCTACTTTGTCAAGACCACCGCGTATCGCTGGGATCAAATCTTCGTGAAAGTATTGAACAAGCCTCTCTGTATGACGGCAATAACAGTTTACGCATGTACATACTTACCAAGCTCTTTTGCAAGTGCCTTTCAATTGTTTCACGGCACAAAACACATCAATTTCCCCAACTGGTTAAATAGATGGCTGTTGACGAGAAAACAGCTGGGTCTAATCGCCTTTGCGCTTGTTTGTGTTCATGTCATAATGTCGGTTCTGATCATGAGTCCCACATACCTGAGCTCCTGGTACCAATCCACGACCATAGTCATTCCGGGAAATCGAACAGATGACGTCACAATACCTATAAAAACATGGATGGTTTGGAAGGGCGAGGCCGCATGCTTATTGGGAATTTTAGCATTCGTGTGTATGTGCATCATTGCTTTATCAACACTACCCTCAGTCACAAAAACTTTGAATTGGAGAGAGTGGAGATTTGTCCAATCGAAACTTGGGCATATAACATTGTTCCTCTCCATGTGTCACGTGGTGATAATGGGCGCTCCCGGTTGGGCAAAAGGAGGACCAATCAAAACGGTGCAATCCATCACGTTTCTGAGTCTGATCATTCCGTTCTTCACGCTTTTCTTCAAAATTATTTTTTCGCTTCCATGTATCAACAGTTACGTGCAGAGGATAAGGCGTGGTTGGGAGACATCTTATTCAAAATGCCGTGCTAAGTGCTCTCAGAAACACGCCACCTTTGGGAAAGTGTACTCTAAGCCCGTCGATAAAGACACTAGTTCTGAGGAAGATATGATGATGGGGTCACATGAGGAATTTTCCTGTGAATGTCAGGATACCTCCATAGTGTAGGGAGAAGTCCGAAACCTCTATACTATACCGTCACAGTACATGGAGGAGGTCAGAAACCTCTATACTATACCGTCACAGTACGTAAGGAGGTCGGAAACCTTTTTACGGTTGGTACTGTAGAGGGATGGGGTCAGAAACCTCTCTGTTGTAAAGTGATTGAAATTAGCAAATGAAAGCATCTTGTGGTCACAGGGTATATCTGAAATATTTATTTTTTATACATGTTTGCTATAGTTATACTATGCTAAGGAGGATGTTTATTCTATAGTCTTGGTACTTGACTGTGTTTACAGTAGTTTATTAGTAGTGTGTTCAATGACGTTTCTGACAATAGTCAATATAATTTTGTGTTTCAAGTATAGCTGCCATTTATTTATTTTTTTCTTCCAGACATCTAAAGATTTTACATATTTTTACATAATTTCAAATGGAACCGATATCTACGCCATCACGAACAAATTTATCTCAAATCAAGCCGGTCATATTTTTTTCTTTCTTATTTATTCTTTTTTCATATTCACATAATCATCAGTAAAAGTAATGAAGATACATATTAATCATTTTATACATTCTCACACTCTTTCACACTACTAGTTCAGCATTATTGGTTGAATACTTGTACGTGTAATATGAAGCCGGTCATATTTGATTTCATTGACCACGTTATAGGCAGCATGTAAACGATTCTAAATTTACTGGTATTTACCTTTGATAAGTTTCTAATGATGGCCATTTCTTCCTGAATGCGTTGTAAACAGTGCGCGTATGAATCTTGATGAATATAACACATCTATTAATGGCTAGGAATTCCGACAGAAATGAAAGTAGAATGTAAATATAAGAAATAAATTTCATTTTTTAGAATACATGAGTATATGAACTGCAACGCTTCACGCCGGGATATACTTTTCAATTAGCGCTTCATGAAGTATACCGACGGAAAGCACCGGAGTGTGTGTACCCTCGTGTATTTTCAAAAAAAGAAAAATTTATTTCCGAAGTGAACAATAGTTTGGAGCTATTTACAACTGTTCATAACATTGTACATATTTATAATTACTTGTATGTCATTATACGGTGTATGTTTACATTGTTGCATCAATTTATGCCATTTCATTATGACACATTGCATGAAATTTGTACTGATTACGCTTGTATATAAAAATAAAAGTCAAACCACATTAATCTTTCTCATTGAAAAGCATTGGAGTTTTAGGGTTAAAAATAGTATGGAGCGTCAAATTAAAATAAACTCAAATAATTGAAGATATCTTCAATTATTTGAAGATATCATCAATTCAATTGCTCTCTTTAATTGAATTAATGCGCGCATTTAATCATTATTACTCTCATCAAATGAATTAATGCACACTTCAATTCAATTATTGCTCTCATCAATTGAATTAATGCGCGCATCAATTGAATTAATGAGCGCAATAATTGAATTAATGCGCACATTAATTTAATTATTGCTCTCTTCAATTCAATCGATGAGAACATCAATTTCGTAGAATTATTGCTCTCAATAATTAATAAATAATTTGATTATCTCTTTAATTCAATTGAAGATATCTTTAATTATTTACAATGCTTTTGTATAAGGAATTAATGCGCACATCAATTCTTTTAAAGAGAGCAACAATTCAATTAAAGATATCGTTAATTCAATTGTGGATATGTTGAATTGAAGATATCTTTAATTATACAGTTGCTCTCTCTAAAAGAATTATTGCTCTCTTCAAATAACTGAATTAATGCGCGCATTAAATCAATTATTTCTCTCATCAATTGATTTAATGCGCGCATTATATCAATTATTGCTCTCTTCAATTGAATTGTAGCGCGCATCAATTCAATTGTTGATACCATTAATTCATATGAAGACATCATTAGTTCAATTAAAGCGCGCATCAATTCAGCTGAAAAATTAATGCTATCATCAATTCAATTAATGCGCGCAATAATTCAGAATTGAAGATAGCATTAATTATTTAAAGAGATCTTTAATTGAATTGTTGCGCGCATCAAATGAATTGATGGTATCTTCAAATAATTGAAAATATCTTTAACTATTTGAGTTCATGTTAATTTGGCGCTCCATAAAATAGAAGCTATCTCAGTTCACTACAATATATTAAAAATAGATCAACTTGGGTTCAGAATATCACCAGATCTATTTCTGCAGGATCGGTGTTTGTATTGTGCGTGAAACCCCACTCCCTCATAAAACGGACAACCTAGATAGTTATTCCAACGACCATATTATCATGCAACATTTGTATTATTTTTTCTTTACCCAGGGATATCTAAGAGACAGTGTATGGTCATTATAAGCAAGAATGCTTCTAACAGAATTGTGATATTCATGACCCCTAGCTTGGGATCAGGGGCCATTTTGATAAATCGGCTTTGTGGATTGTTCAATAGTAAATATGGTATTGACTCCTGGACATCAAACAATGAAACACAGGGTGTGTATTGATGATAGGAAGAGAAATTTTTACGAAAATTGTGAAAATCATGGCCCCTGAGTCAGGAGACTGGTGCCATGTTTAGCCCTAAAAATGCAATCTTTTTTGTACAAAAATCTACACGAGTGTATAATGATGATCCAGAATGGTGAAATTCATCACTCCTGATTCAGGAGGTTGGAACTACATTAAAGAGGCATACTGCATCGTCATATTGGTTGATTTCCCTTTAAAACGTGGAAGAAAATATAAATATCGCCAATGTTTGTATATAATATGTTATCAATTTAAACAATATTTCATCATGTGTAAAACATAAATGGATTAGACAACAAGCACTGCTTATACAAGCCCTCTTCATACAAGTACATATTCAAGGTCACACAGATAACGAAATGTGTATACTTACAGATGAATAATAACAATGAAGCTGTTTGGCAACAGCAATATTATATGTTTCAAATTCTATAATAATTCACACCTTAATTTATGACTGACAAGAGTAATTTAGATATATGAATATTAAGAGAACCATATAAACAACCCGTTTATTCTGTGGAATGAGAATGAAATTAATTACATATGTAAACCAATCTATTTGTAGACAAGATAAATTCATCTACAATTCTGAAAATTGCAACATTTTGGTTATAACTAAGGTTATTGTCACCATTCGAAATGAGTTCTAAAGATAAAGTTAATGGTATTTGTTGATGGGTACCTGTAAAGTGTGAAACGAAACGAAATATACCGAAACGATACCCACCGAAACGAAACCTACCGAAACGAAACAGATTGTATAACCGAACTCTTTTAATTATAATAAATTGGAAATGATGTCTTAGGCCCCTGTGAAAGTTACCACATATAAATCCCCTTTGGTGTAGGCTTTCGGATTGATTGATACAGAGGTTTAAAAGTTGGAAAGGGGATGGATGGGGGTGGGGGTGAGTGAGCACAAAGTACATATCCGAAGTTGATTAAATACCATGTTCAATTAGTTTAGGATCCATAAATTTCAGAACGGAGGTTACAGTCTCAGAGGTCTGTGGAAACACACTAAACAAGGGGTGTGGTCGCCGGGTTGGATCCGCCTTTGACCGGTACCTTACGTATGTATGTTTAAAAAGATCCTCCTACGTGTGAATGAGAATAGTAAAATCATAAGAGCAAGAGAAACGCCGAATTTAGGCATTGCATGTATCTGCATGCTGCAGTCTCGTAGCGGCATTTTTCAAAAAGAGGAGGCGGTATGTGAAAGCAAATAAAAAACAAAACAAAACAGCCAAAAATCTACAAAATCTGACAATAAAAAAAACAAAGCAAAAAACATGAAAACACCCCCCCCCCCCCCCCCCCCCCCCCAATGATAAAAAAAAAATAAAAAATTTAAAATAGGAAAAAAGGGAAGAAGATGAATAAAATAAGAATTCGTTTAGTATTTTAGTTATGTTGTTCTATATCATTTCCTGTATATAATACCAGCAATCGTTATCATGTATACAATGTACATGTGACAGTGAGTGACTGCTGGATATTCCGATGCCAATGGAATGTTAACATGCACGTAAACATTCTTACTGTTTAAATAAAAAACAAAGTTGTTTTTAAAACGTAGAATGAAATGATACACCACTTCCTCCTGCGTTGCTTAGAACTAGCATTAAAAAATGCTACCCGATAACTGAACAACGAGGTCAAGGTCTCCATTGATAAAGGAAAATAATGTTATTTTCGTTATTTTCACGAGACAAATCTATTTTCATAGTTGAGTCATTTTTTTTCTCGGGGAAACTGACAATATTTTGATTTTGAAAATAATATTACGCTCTGTGTACATATAAACATGCACGAAGGTTTGCCCTTGTTGATCTACTGGAAATAAATCGCTAGTTATATATAGCAACAAACACCAAACAAATTATCTAGAGAGTTATATATATATACAATATACTTGATCTATTTTTGCCTATATGGAGAGAGAGAGAGAGAGAGAGAGAGAGAGAGAGAGAGAGCATCCTTAGTATAACAAGAATACAACATAAAGTTTGACACTACCAGAATGTCACTACATGTGTATCAGAATCATATATATTATGTGTGTCTTAGAAAGAGTGGAAGGGGAGAGAGAGAGAGAGAGAGAGAGAGAGAGAGAGAAAGAGAGAGGGGTATATGAGGTGATACACAGATTGGAGCTATGTGTATGTTTGTTTACAGAATGACATGAACATACGCCATGTTTATGTACTCCAAACTAAGCTGCATCTCAACCCGTGCAAATTTATTGTGGCGTCACTATTAAATTGGTGTCTGAAGAGCTCACCATCAGTGACCGCACTTATAAAATTACACTTTCGGGAAAATGTATTTATTTGAGAGTTGACATCGTCGGAACCCTCGAGTTTTCTCTCCGTGACATTGAATGCAGTATAATCTAGAGAAGAGATGGAGAGTTGAGGGAAGCATCTAAAACCCTCCTCGCTACAAAACCCGTCTAACAAGGGTAGGAGGTTCGAATCCCGTTCGTATGTCTCCCATTTAAAGAGTTTCACATGTTAAACTGGATTTTGGATAAATGTTGAAATATCCGTCTCAATCCTGTGTTGATTTCCAAACGCTTCGTCGGACGATGTGCATGCAGCTCAAAGCAGTACAGAATAATTTGTAATCTGTAGCCAAACAACAAAGTACACATTTACGGCTTGGGATTGCAGTAAGATAATATGATGTAGTGTTTACACTTTAGAGATCCGGGATTACCAATTTAAAGGGGTTATCAAGTAAACAGTGAACCAGGATACACGAGATCAGACGAAGGAGGGGCCGGTCGCGATCAATACAAGGCATAAACACGAGTTTTCTTCTCATATTAAAATAAACAGACACATTATAGTGCACGTACATACGATTCAAGCGATCGTTCATTTTTAAAGGTTCGTTCAATATGCTTTGCTAACAAAGTTAATGAAAGCATAAACAATTTCACAGTATATATAGGGAATTCAAAGTTATATGTTTACATATAAAAAAAGGAGGGGGAGCTGGGGAGAATGGGAAAGAGGAAGAGGGGACAAAAGGGGAGAGAAACAATAAGACCGGAAGACGGACATGAGAGATTGGAGACTTGCAGGAAGAAGAGGTAGACCCCTCCCCCTCCCCCTTCACATTCTCACAACTGGGGTTTAACGTTTACATAGAAAACATACGAGTATAGGAGGATTTTTAAAAAGTTCTTCCCAAGAACCACCAGTTTACGATATCTACTGTAATTGGTCAAATTGTTGAGCATCTCCTCTTTTTCGTCAACATTTAGAGACGTGAGTGCTCCAAGAAATGTTAATGGATCACCAAATTAACCTAATACTCAAATAATGAATTGATTTGAATAATGAGTGCATCAATTCAATTGGTGAAAGCAATTGATTGATTTGATACGCGCATTAATTAAATTGATGCGCGCATGAATTCAATTAAATCAATTATTGCGCACCATAATTAAACTGATGCGTGCATCAAATCAAATATTGCCGCCATCTATTAAACTGGTGCGCGCATCAATGTGGTGGAATTATTGCTCGTAAAATTTAGAATATCAACTCAGTATAAATGATGTGATGATCTCTTTAATTGAATTGAAGGTATCTTTAATTGTGAACAATGATTATGTATACGGGCATGGACACGATTGAGCTGAAAATTTTATTTTTCCATTTTTGTTGTGTACAATGTTTAACTAAAGTATTTCTGATGATCAACCAAAATTTAAATATCAATTTTAGAGTCAAAAGTGAGATAGAGCACACACAAAGCTTTGTAATGTAAACAAGGCTCGTGCCATGTTTTTATTTACATATAGATTGCTTAATAGAAAATAGCATGTTTAACAAAAAATTATTTGTGCTAAACACTAAAAACTATTTAATTGTGTTCAGAATCAACTTGTAAATTGAAAAATCTTTTTTAAAAGAACTTTTACTAGTATATTTAACATATGTAAACAAAAACATGGTACGAGCCTTGTTTACATTACAAAGAATTATGAGTTCTGTATCTCCAATATACCTCAACAACTGACATTCACATTTTTGATGACCATTTGAAATGTCTTAGTTAAGCATTCTAAACATTAAAAATGGAAAAATAGAATTTGAAAATGTTCAGCTCAAATCGTGCCCATGCCCCTTTAATTCGCGCATCAATTCTTTGAAAAAGAGCAACGATTCAATTAGAGGGATCATAAATAGAATAGTGGATATGTTGAATCGAGGACATTTCTTATGAAATAAATGCTCTCTCTAAAAATTATTTCGCGCATCAAATGAATTAATGATATCTTTAATTCAATTAAAGAGGGCAATAATTGAAGTATTGCACGCATGAATTGAAGTAATGTGTGAATTAATTAAATTGATGAAGGCAATAATTCAATTACTGCACACATTAATTGAATCGGTGCGGTGTAGCACTCATCAATTCAGCTGTTGATATCATTAATTCATTTGAAGAGAGCAACAATTCAATTATAGCGCATATCAATTCAGTGGAATGATTACTGTAATCAACAATTCAATCCATGTGCATAATTATTTAAATTTGAAGATATCATTTTAAAATTTTTTAAAGAGATATTTAATTCAATTATTGCCTTCATCAAATGAATCGTTCCAGAAGTATGGAGCACCATATTGACATGAACTTAAATAATTGAAGATATCTTTAATTATTTGAAAATCAATTCATTTGATGCGCGCAACAATGCAATCAAAAATCCTCAAATACTTAATTATATCTTCAGTTCTGAATTATGCGAGCATTACTTGAATTATTCAGAGCATAAATCAGTCTGCTGAATTGATGCGCCCAATACTTAAATTCTTGCTTTCTTTGAATAAATTGATGATATTAAAATCGAATTGATGTGCGCTACTATTCAATTCAAGAGAGCAATAATTCAATAAATGCGCGCATCAGTTCAATAAATGCGCACTATGATTGAATTATTGCTATCTTTATTTGACTTCACGATATAATTAATTCAGTTGATGCGCACAATAATTCTTTTAGAGGGAGCAACTATATGATTAGAGACATATTCAATTCAACATATTCACAATTGAATTAATGATATCTTTAATTGAATTGTTGTTCTCTTTTTAAAAAATTGATGCGCGTATTAATTACTTATATAAAATCGCTGTAAATAATATCTCCCATAAGATTACAGAGATCATCGTTTATACCGAGCTCTAAATTAATATTTTCACCACATTGATGCACGCATTAATTGAGCTGATTTGATTGAATTGATGATACTTTCAAATAGTTAAAGATACCTTCAATTATTTCATTTTATGTTCATTTGGCGCTCCATATAAAAGGGGGTTGTAATCTTTCATAATAACACAACGTAATTTTATCTAGGTACGATTTTCCAGACGACGTCGGGGTTGCATGTGTGTGTATATGTGTGTGCGCGCGCGCAACCCCCGTAATCCCTTCTTGGGTCACAGCACTGTACTTTATATGATTATCAAGAATGATGGTGAAATTTTGAGGAGGACTGGTGTAGTTCTTCAAACCAAAAGTAGCATTTCTTGTGAAGTGAAATTAGAAAACTCAAAGGGGCATTAGCTGTGATAGTGATGGCAACCTTTTTTTTCTGAAAATCTCATAATGACATTCGAGTTTACATGTACATATAGAATGACTAATAAAAAGGTTCATTTTGAACAAAAACAAGAGAAACCTAATAAAACTACGCTAGATAACCGCTTTTAGCGCCAAGAAATATATAAGGAAGGATTATTGTCTTGCAAGACAATAATAATTTAATCACCAAAATTTCTTGAAAGACAATAATTATCAAATCACCAAAATTACCTTTTCATGTGCTCTCTTTGAAGTGAAAAGGTGTTTGAAATAAGTGAAGATAACGAACAGAGATCAATCCCATCACTCCTATAAGCAATACAAAATAGAGTGTTGGGCAAACACGGACCCCTGGATATACCAGAGGTGGAATCAACTGCCTAGGAGGAATAAGCATCCCCTGTCAACCGGCCACACCCGCCGTGAGCCCTATATCTTGATCAGGTAAACGGAGTAATCCTTAGTCAAAATCAGTGTGTCAAGAGCGGCCTAACAATCGCTATGGAACACGTCAGACAGCATTTGACCCAATGGTAGGTTGTATTGGCAAACTAGATCGTTATAACGATCATAGAATTTGCGAAATGCTAGTCTGGAACATGCGAAATTGGGTCAGGCATGTGCCAGACTAGCGAAATGCTGACTTTAAACGAGATTGTTGAAACCCCTACACCATCAACTTGTTTGTCAGTAGCCTGACTCGATTTAAAAACTGATCATACGCAGAACAAGCTCTTGCGTATCGAATCATTTGAGAGATATAAACATATGCAGGTGATAATGGAATGCTACATAAATATGGGAAGTTGACGTTGGAAAAGCTGAAATTGTCCCGTTTATTAGCTCACCTGAGCTGAAAGCTTTTCTGATCACTCGTTTTCTGTCGTCCGTCTTTTCATACTTTTGACTTCTTCTCCAGAACCACTGGGCCAATTTCAACCAAACTTGGTACAAATCGACCTTGGGTAAAGGGAATATAATTTTATTCAAATGAAGGACCATGCCCCCTTCAAATAGGAGATATGTAATTACAAAAATGCAAAAAATAGGGTGGGTCATTTAAAAATTTTCTTCTAAAGAATCACCAGGTCAGAAAAGCTAAAATTTACATGAAAGTTTCTTGACATAGTGGAGATTCAAGTTTGTAAAAATCATGAAACCCGGGAGTAGGGTTGGGCCACGATAGGGGATCAAATTTTTACATGCAAATATATAGGGAAAATCTTTTAAAGTCTTCTTGTCAAAAACCACTAAGCCATAAGAGTGAAGATCTACCCGAAATCTTCCTGATATAAAGTAGGTTAAAGTTTGTTCAGATCATGACCCTCGAGGGTAGGATGGGGCCACAATAGGGGATCAAAGTTTTACATGCTGATATATAGGAAAATTATCTTCTCCAGAACTACTAGGCCAATTTCAACCAAACCTGGTACAGATTATCCTTGGGTAAAGGGAATTCAAGTTTGTCAAATGTAGGGTCATTCCCTCTTCAAAGGGGAGATAATCACAAAAATGCAAAAATAGGCTGAGGCCATTTAAATATCTTCATTTCAAGAACCACTGGGCCAGAAAAGCTGAAATTTGCAAGAAAGCTTCCTAACAGAGTGCACATTCAAGTTTTTTAAAACCTAATCTTGGCCGAGATTCGGCTCAATTGGCTGAATATTTGGACTGACGCCTTCACCGGTGAAGGCGTCAGTCCAAATATTCAGCCTAGCCGAATCTCGACCGAGATTAGTTAAAACCATGGCCTGGAGGTAGGCCTGGGCCACTATAGGGGATAAAAGTTTTACATACAAATATAAAAGGAAAACTTTAAATCTCTTCTTCTCACGAACCACTTGGCTAGAAAAGTTTGTATTTTCGTGAAACTTCCTGATGTAGTGCAGATTAAAGTTTGTAAAAATCATGGCCCCGGGGGTAGGTTAGGGCCACAATAAGGATCAAAGTTTTACCTGCGAATATATAGGGAAAATCTTTAAATATGGGCCAAGGTGACTCAGGTGAGCAATGTGGCCCATTGGCCTCTTGTCATAAAGGCGAGTTGTTAGTTTGCCATTACAGAAGTAATATCTATTTTCAATAAAATATTTAAGTATGAAGCAGAAGTAGACGACTCTCTGGTGTAATTTATTTTGAGTTCACAGGGATATATCGAATGGACATATGAATGAAAATTATGATTGTTAATAGATAAAATGTCGTCGATATATATCCAGATGTTGTACAGAAGTCCACAGCAAGAGGTTTTTTCTTCTTACATAAAAGTTTTTGAATAAATTCTGCTCCATAAGAATAATAACACAGGTCAGCTAACAAAGGAGCACAATGTGTGTCCATAGGAATTCCAACAGACTGTTTGAAGACCTGACCACCAAAAACTACGAGGACATTGTCAATGAGAAACTTCAGCATGTTTTTAATTTCAACTTCAGAGTACTTGTGCGTGGAATCAGAGTGGTATTTAACAAAGTAATTTTTGGATGACTGATCACTAGATATGAATATTTACGTTTTCCATTTTTGTTGAAGCAGCTTTCTATGATGTCAAAAAGTATCATGAGGAATGGTCGTGTAAAGTGTTGAAAAATTGTACGTTTTGAAATTGTTGATTTTGAGAAAAGTTTTGCGATTTAAAATTTACTAAAAGTTCTTTAGAAATTTTTAGAATCCACATTTGATTTACACCTTTTCTGGCATATGTAGTGGCATAGTACAGTTAAAGTTTCTCCTTCACAGCTGTTAATATTTTCGTGAGGAGCAAAGATATGGGCTAGACAGAACCACCCCCACCCCCCCTTAAAAAATTCCTGGATCCACCCGTTCTCAGTATCAAAATAGTTAAAGGGGCATTAGCTGTCATTTTGTCACCAATTCAATGAAAATAGCTGTATATTAAATATTGTAGTAATAACATCAGTATTTGATTACCTGTATTTCAAACACTTTTAACCTCAAAGCAGGCACATGAATGTGTAATTTGGTGATTAAATTATTGTCTTGCAAGACAATAATTATTCCTTCTATATTTCTTTACACTAAAAGCTGTTATCTAATGTAGTTTTGTTAGGTTTCTTTTGTTTTTATTAGCCATTAATATATATTCCTATCACTTTCACAGCTAATGACCCTTTAACCAATTTCTTTTTAATCATACCCAGTGAATTCGATTCCTCAAAAAGATCTAGTTTATTTTGCACAAATTTATACACCATCGGACTTGAAATGTCGAGTTTTATTGCCTTGTATAGCAAGATGTAATCAATAGAATAAAGATTTTGCTAAAAACCTATTGTCACATGAGGTTGATGGCTGGAACTATACCTTTAATCTTGTTGATGTCGCCAATGCATGATATATCAAGAACAAGATATTTCACACCACAGGTGCCCTGTCCTGCACCACGATTGCCATCGGAATTAGTCGATAATTTTGAAATACCTATTGTGATGTTTTGCAAAATAAAACATTATATCAAACAATCAGCTTAATTTTTTTTATCCTGCTACTGAAGGGTTAAAATTATACTTTTGATGAAAATTCAGCATTCATAAATTGATTTAGGATGATTTATTTACAAAAATGTAATAAACATATGGAGAATATGGATACAATATCACAAAGTTTAGATGAACTAACAAATCGATGAATACATTATACGCATTCTGTAAAAGTTTATTGTCAATGATTTTAATTTGGTTCCTGAACAACAATCTGTCGTACTTTGGGTTTATTAGGATTATTTTCAAGTAACCAGTCTGCAAGCCATATCTGCAATAAAAATAGATGCATGATTACTTTTGAATATACTGGATGAACATCATGTAATACATGTATTGTTGATAAAAGGGTAGTACACTGAAACTTTAATTTGATTCAAAATAACAGTCATGAGGACAATGTTAGCCAAAGCTTTTCATGACATGTTGGAAATATCAAACTAAATATTGGTACTGCAATAGAGAGGGACAAAATCAGACCTCATGGATTTTTACATGAACACTGTATCTGTCTTACCCCACCCCCAGCAGTACACTGCATTTGGTATGCCTCTGCCCATCGACCATGTATTCGGTATACCCCCATCCACCAGTACAATGTATGTGGCATATTCCATAACCTGACCCCCTAATGGGTAAATATCCTTTTTGCTTAGACCAAAACGGCCACTGATTTTAATTAGACTGAAAAGATCACCGAGGATTTAATGAGCATTAGTACAATGTACCTGGGGGCAGAACCCACCCAGTATACTGCATATGACCCCCCCCCCCCTCCCACTAATCCATTGTATTTGGCATACTCCCACCCTAATATACTGTATTTAGCATTGCCCCCCCCCCCCCCCCCCCCCATTACACTGTATGATGCTGTGAACTTCTTACCACTGGATCAATGGGCTTTTGTTTGCAGAGTTCTGTGAGGCCTTTCAAGAGACTGGGATTGACAGCTTTGGCCAGATAGTCTTTGGCTGCTTGACCTACAGGAACTGGTTCAATCACACCTATGGAGAAACAAATTATTACTTTGACACAACTTCAAATACTGATGACTGGATGTTAAAACATAATGTTGGGAACCATGCATGGTCATGATTTACCACATCTCTGGATCAATCTCAAATGTTACATGTGTATAGATTAATGACTTTTAAAATGCTATGACATCTGTCTTCTGGACATTCTACTCTGTTATAAGCATAATTCACTATATCCATTTACTTTCCTATAAAACTGTACTTTGCTAATCATGAGGAAAGAGAATCACTTTGTCATGAGCAGCAATTCAGTGTACTGTATGCAATGTTTTGCGTTTTACTGCATCAGAATAATAAATTAAAAGCACAATAACGTACTGTCTGGGAAGAAAAATCTTATTTCTTTCTCTGAACTAGAAAAGCTGTCACTGCCATGCAGAGCGTTTCGCTGGTCATCCGTGCCATACACAGCTCTTAAACTGTAAAATAAAGAGAAATCTTCAAATTATGACTTTTCAGAGTGAAATTTCCCTGCTGGGTGTATCAGTATTGTCCTATTGTAAAAATTTTTTTTACCTCTAATTTCTATTTTAATGATAAAAACTTTCCAATAAAGTTCAAATTGAACAATGCAAATCAGTAATTGGGTGAATTTAATTGGTCATGCATCTCTGTCAAAGTGACCACATGTAATCTATAACTAGCTTAGGTAATCATACAAGTCATGTTGAATTACCAACAACTGTTCAAACTATGAAAATGTATAAGAAGCATATAATATCAACAACAAAAAAACCCAATATATCTTATGATCCTTTATATAATATTTACGAACTTACCAGTCAGGATGAGTTTGTCTCGCTTTTACAGCATTAGTTGGTCCAATTAATTCTCTCCAGTATGAAATTGCTTGGTCCCTTGCAATGACAAGTGCTAATACTGGTCCACTGCTCATATACGCAACCAAACTTGGAAAAAACATTTTGCCATAATGCTCTGCGTAAAAATCGCTGGCTTGTTCAGGTGTTAAATGGACACGTCTTTTCTGTTTAAATGATATAATAGTAAAGAGTAAGCATACATTTATAAATTATAACATGTAACACACACACACACAAATTCGTGTTTTTTTAAAACTAAAACTGTCTATGTTTTCGAGGAAATTCGAACGAATGGCTTTAGCACTGGTTTTTACCTGTAAAATAGCAAATCCTGATCTCAAAATTATATCCTCGATTTCTTCTGACTTATGGATAGCGTCAGGTTTAACAATAGCAAGTGTTCTTTCTACGTATATCTGTGGAGCATCCATGGTAGCTTTTTCACCTGTCATATTTTCTGCTTGTCAATGGCGTCTGTTGCTTAGCAAAGGTAAATCGCGGGAACTTCTCGTAGTGTATCACGTGATATTAAAGAAAATGGCAGCGACCATTTGAAATAAGAAGCGTCCATAGTCACTTGACAGTTATTGGATTTTGAGGGATATGTGATTGAATATGATTTTCTGCACTATATAGAGAAAACTGTTGTAAACAATGGACAATGTAAGTCTATGCGATGTGATGGTTTATGCATTAAACTTGCACAATATGTGCCTAAACATTTAACACAAGTTTGTACAAGATTTTGAAAGGGAAAGAAGGTGAAAATATATTACTTTTGACATTTTGGAGAAATTTCGTGAAGAATTGAATTGATGTAATCGTATAGATTTACGGAATATGTGCTATTTTCGACATGATTAGATGTATATCATCTTGACTTTTAATGTCTCTCTGCAGTTATGGACGCCAGGGGCCAAGAAGCAAGCAAGTAAGTGCATAGAATCAGACACATATTAAATGTGTAGTGAAAATAAGATTAGTAGTGTGCGCTCAAATACATGTTTGCATTTGATTCATCCAATGAATTATAGGTCATCCACCTGAGGCTGCTCAATGTAATGACCTTATTCTCTTTAGCAGACCTGTGATTCTTCCGTCGGAAGACAAAATCTCCCGAATTTGAGCCCCCCTTCCGTTCCTTCCGTTAAAATGTAAAATCTTCCGTCATTTCAAATTTTCAACAACACAAATTTTCTAAGCGCCATTTTTCGATATTGATAAGGAAAACCCCCGAGACAATCGAAAGTCGTCTATTTTTCTGTCACAGTGACTGCACAGGTAAACGTCAATTAACGAGGGTACAGTAATTACTGAAGCCATTTGAGGAGTTTATTTATGATTACACAGCAATTAGTGATAATAAACAATTAGTGGATGATTAAAAAGATTGTTTTTGGCACACGCTCTGGTGATTAGGAAGTGATACCGACAGTTGAAGTCGGACGATCTTTGATGCTGTTGAAAACTTGGTAAGGAGCAGGTGGGAAAAGAAAGTTACCAGGGCACTGAAGATGTTCGTAATATGTGTGGACAGAATGACACAGTTGTATTAGAATGGATTATCTCTAACTGAACTGTATATTCAAAGATGGATACGGCAAGACGACGATGGGTGTGCACAGTTCGAATTTTCTCAATATTTATTTACACATGCATGTATAAATAGTACGTGGCCAAGTCTTGTAACATATATTTGTTCACTACACGATTCACTGAAGAAGAAAAAAAACACGTTTTCAGATATGCAATGTAGTTCTTTTATGTGAGAACATGTTTTTTATACTATTTAGCTCACCAGTGCTGAAATCTCAAGTGAGCTTAAATTTGTTAGTAGGCCAAGATCTAATATGTTGGTCAACTTTTCTGAAAAGTGATAATTGTTATAACTTGTTATCTCTGTAATAAATATATAAATATAACAAGTTTTTTTCTTTTAATTGTGGTTTTTAAGGTATTGACTTAAGAATTATCAATGTTCTTAACACAAAAAAGGAATTATCAATGTTCTCAACACAAAAAGGATCTGATGATTATGAACTCAGACACTTGTAACACAAAAAACTACTAGTAGCATGATTTCATTAGCCAATGAACACACAAAAACGGTAAAAAAAAAAATGTCGATAAAAAATCTCCAGTTATCAGACCAAAACTCCAGCTGAAAATTTTCAAATCTCCAGTTGTGGCATGACAGTTCTGTCACAGGTCTGCTTTAGAGAAGTCGAGAGGCATAGTCTACATCGACTTCTCTTCGCAAGCATTCATATTTTGATTCTGGAAAACGTGTAAATGCCGGAGTCAGTGACGGTTTATGCTTCGACCGACGTTTCGACTCAGATGTGCCTGGATTTACGCAATAGACAAGTTGTTTTCAAACATTTAACAGCAATGCACAAAACCGTCACAAGGAAATCAATACTTACTTGCTTTCAATCCATTTTCAATATGCCCCTGTCCCGGGTTTAAATCACAACTCTGATTACGTCAGCCTGCTTTTCTCTTAACTGGTCCCCTATTGTGACAGCTCCCAAGACCAGTTAACGTAAACCTGGGACAGGGGACATGTTGAAAATGGATTAAAAGCAAGTAAGTGTTGATTTCTTTGTGACAGTTTTGAGCATTACTGTTAAATGTTTGAAAACAACTTGTCTATTGCGTAAATCCAGGCACACCCGAGTTGAAACGTCGGTCGAAGCATAAACCGTCACCCACTCCAGCATTTACATGTTTTCCAGAATCAAAATATGAATGCTTGCGAAGAGAAGTCGATGTAGGCTATGCCTCTCGACTTCTCTAAAGAGAATAGCAATGACCTCAACGGCCGGCTTTGAATTTACTCTAATAGGGGACGACAAGAGATTTCTTTTAAGGGGCAGACCTTGTATAGTGATATTTCTATGTTGTGTATTTCTGTTGTCTGTCATACAATTTAATATGTACTGTTTTCTTAGTTGGAATGAAATTTTTCTTTTTTGTTGTTTGATAATTTTCCCATTTGCATCGTGGACAGCTCACATGCTCAGTGGGAATTAAAGCCCATTCTAGATATAAATGTACGAGTGACATCTTGTAACAGCTGCAGTGATTTTATAAATTTTTGTGATGGATCTGTTTATCTTGATTGACATTATTTCTCAGCTAAATAATTGCATATAATGAATGCAAACCTGGGTTGTCAATTCATTGATTATGTTTATTTATCTCATGTAGCACATTAGGTGCACTATATTTCAATAAATTATAGATAAAGTAAAGTTATTTGAATATTTTCAGAGGTAAAATCTACTGAGAAGCTCGATGACCTGCTTGGAGATTTGCTTGTCGATGGTACGTAGATTATCGATATTCAAATGATCACGAAGATTTTTTTTTCCTTTTTACTTCCACACTAAAGTTACATGTAATAGATGCTTACAAAGTTCTGTGTATGATGGTCATTCATTGAGAAGTCTCATATGATTAATTTCCATTTTCAGATGCCCCTTCCAAGAAGAAAACGTCCTCTCAACCAGTATGTATGGTTTGCTGTCTCTGTAAATGCATGTTCTGTTCTTGTATTGATAATGTATGATATTGTGCACAACTTCATTGTTTTGGATGTCTGTCTGTTATATGAACATAAACTTTGAAGTTTGGACTTTTTCATGTATGATTGATATTTTTTCAGATTGGTGGTGTTAGGCCAGGAACAAAGAAACAAGGGTATGGTTTTCTTAGAGACATCCTTCCTACTTTAAATAGGGTGGAAGATTGAATGCACAGGAAAAAATATTGAAATGAAATATTTTCACAGTTTTAAAAATTTAAAATGATGTATTGAATTTCCTAACAAGTGTCTCATTTTAAATCCCATGTACATATACAATGTACAAACAGTTTCAACTTTTCATCTACATTCTCTATATCGTTAGAGAGTACATGTTTACAGTTCTTAATTTCTAATATATAGGTATATATATAAAAATCTATAAAATGAAAAGATCAGCAGTTCCAGTGTTTGCACTGAAGAATGTTGACAAATGCCCAGTGGCCGTCAGTCTCCCTACATTGAGTCCGTTTATAGCTAGAACCTTTCCCAATTGGAAAATAAGCTAAATTTCCCGATGCCTAGTAATTACTAATTGTGAGACAGTATAAGTATAAAGAGGCATTTCTCAAATGATCAGCTATTGTCAAAATTATAGAAGATTTTAGACTGCACTTCATGTACTTTTACAGGGAAGGGGCGGTTGGGGTTAATGAATGTAACTGAATGAGAATCCATCTTGGTTTTTACCTTTAAGAGAAAAAAAACCCCTCTCTTACAGAAACCTGGGTGATTGTATTGTGTTATTCATTGTTTGTCATCTAATGTTTCATCACTCGGCACAGTTGTGACTTCCTAACCTAATAATAGAGATGACATCAGCTGAAGGAAAGACATTTAAAAAAAAAATCCTGCAAGTGTATAGTGGGAGAAACCAGTTCCATTACCAGTGCTCATTAGTAATAAATTTCCTCAGGCCTCTTGTCTCTTGAAAATGTTATAAATTATGATAGGGATATGGACACGGGTTGAGCTGAAAATTTTCTAATTTTATTTTTTGAATTTTAATGTTTAGAATGTTTAACTAAGGTATTACTAATAATCAGCAAAAATTTGAATGTCAGTAGTCAAGGTACATGGGAGATACAGAGGTCACACTTCTTTGTTATGTAAACAAGACTCGTGCCATGTTTTTGTTTACATAGGTTAGATAAACTAGGAAAAGTTTCGTTTAAAGCAAAGTTTTTCAATTTATAAGTGAATTCTTAACACAATTAAATATTTTCTAGTGTTTGGCACATCTCATTTTGTTTTAAACACGCTATTTTCTATTAAACAGTCTAATGTAAACAAAAACATGGCACGAGTCTTGTTTACATGACAAAGAATTGCAAGTGCTGTATCTCACTTATAACTCAACAACTGATATTCAAATTTTGGTTGACCATTATAAATACTTTGATTAAGCATTGTAAACAATAAAGATGGAAAAATAAGAATTGAAAATTTTCAGCTCAAATCTTGTCCATGCCCCTTTAAGAAACGATTGTTGAGAAAATTAAGAGACCGTTGTTGAGAAGAAAACATGTTAATAACTCATACTGGCTATGGATACACTATGTCTTTACTAAAGCAGATATAACTGCCTACTGTATACAGTTATAAAATACTGATTCATGTGAAGCTAGGAACTAAACATAACATGAAATGGACAGTAATAAATACTTCAATCATTGTGGTAGCATCTCTGTGTTGCATCAGCAATGCAACTCTTCTTTAGCCCTTTTTTAACTGAGTAGAGATTATTCATCATAAGATTGTTTTCTTTACATGCAGACAAACCTCCCCACCACCAGGGTAAGATGAACAGGCCAGCTTTGTTTATGAATTTGTGTATTCGCATTGGATCCGAATTGCAAACTTTAGCTTTTGTAAACACTTAGACCACAAACTATGGAAGAACAATTCCATGAACTGTGTGTGGTATCAACCTAATTTGGTCTTTTAAAATGCTTTTAATTTTATTAGATATAAAAGTTTACTTAATCTTGATGAAGAGTGTGTATGCGCACCTATCTGATGTACGTTATTCAAAGGAAAATGCTGGTGTTTCTGAGATCTGACATCGTGGATGTGTGACTTCTCTCGAATTTTGCACTCTTTTAATGAAAATTCGGCATTAGTATACACATAGAATTGTGTATTGGAGAAATATCATTTATTTGATGATCACACATCTCCAAAAATAAATCAACATTTATAGGAAATAGATTAAGCGATTCGTGTTTTTTAAATAGAAAGTAAGCACTAAATTTGATGTTTTCATTATAAAAGAACAACAGACAACAGAATGCTTCATTCCTCATAGTACAAGAAATGATATTATCGTGGTTTTGACACACAAGAATTGAAGTTTGAAAAAAAGTATATTTCATACCCCCCAAAAATTTCACATGAATTTTCACATATTTTAGGGGCCAAATTAGGATCGTATCATATATAGCTCTTTACATGTATCTTGATTCAGTGTAGTAAACTATTGAAAACTGCAACAATGGACTACGCTTTACTAGTGAACAATGCTGATTAATTATATGTGTTAATTTATGATTTTTTAAACCCGTACATAAACTGATCTGTCCTCTATATCTGCACTTTTTCAGTTACAGCTTTAGACATTGTTTTTATTTCCTCGTAGACATGTGGCAACAACTTTCATTTCATCTTCTCAAAGTGTCTTGAAATGATTACGTTTTATATAGTGTGTGACTAATCATTGTGCTTACAGAGTGCCACTGCTTTATGTATTGATTGTCTTGATGAAATGTCCATGCAAGCTATTGTAACTAAGATGGGTGATGGGTTCATGTGTACTTAGTGTAGAATTAGAGTTCAATACACAATCTTTTCATCTAAGTTAGTTTGATTTTCACAAAATATTTACAGGTCAAAAGATGAGGATTTTTACAGCAATCTTGCAGCCACAGCAGAAGATGATTTGTCTGACATATCAGAAGCAGACGTGAACCAAATAGCCAAAAGCTTGGCCGTGAGTTTCGTAGAATACATATAGCATGTAAACTGTATTTCTTTTTTTAGATATAAGCAGATTAGCGTAGAGAAGACTTGGTCTCTAATGAGTAGAAATATTAGTACCACTAGATACAAAGTGGGTCCTGTCTCAACTGATAGAAAAAAATGACACGTGCAATACTTTCAGGATTTGGAAGATATGGATGCTGACCTGTTTGGAGGGAAATTTAAAAAGAAAGGAAGTGTTAAAGGAGGAAGTGAAAGATCAAGTAAACCCAATACGCCACGTCGCACCGGCACCCCCCGCTCCCGAAGCACAACCCCCAGGGCTTCCTCCCCACAGACTCGAGTCACCTCACCCACAGCCAGGGTCACCTCCCCTGTCGGTAGAGTTAACTCCCCCGCTGGGCGAGGGACGAATTCACCCACACCGGAGACCTCCCTTACTCCCAGGGGTGGGAGCCTGAAAAAGACCTCGGCTAAGTCCGCTATGGGGGCGTCATCTATCCCTGAATATAAACCTGGAACAGCACCTGGGAAAATGACAGGTAAGTATTGTAGTGCATGAATGTGATATGATTTTATAATCTTAGGAGTTTCAGGAATTTCTTTTCATTTTAGCTTAAATGATCAAATCGAACGAAGTAATACAATATACATGTAGTTGACATACACTGTTTTGTTTCTTCACAGCTTCAGGTATGACCATTGTTTCATTTTCTGCATGATTTTACATCTAAAATGTTATATGCAGTTGTAGTAGGCGCTTGATTGTAATGGCATGGTGCAGTAGACAAAGAAGGGAGAGATTTTATAATTATGTTAATTACGTGTACTGTGGTGACACTACTCATAAATTAATGTGATACATGTTATGTAGAATACTGACTTCGAACAGGACTGGTTTATGGGCAGTAGATCAAAAACAATTGCATACTTTCAAAAAGTTGAAGAATTAAAACAGAAAAAAAATGCTACTTTTGATAAGAGATATGAAAAATAGGGTTTTGATGTTTAGAAACTTCCCAGATATTGGGTTTTGTGTTAAAACTTTAAGATGTCTACAGTCGAAGGAAAGGGTTTATACATATTATGATAGAATGTAAGAGATGTCTGTAAAAGGTTTGAACCGCCGCGGTGGTCTAGAGGTTAGAGCATTTGCCCTGCATGCGGAAAGCCAGGGTTCGAATTTCAGCTGCGACAGATCTAAGTGTGTAAAAGAGGTAGTGAAATGTCCATCGCCAAATGCTCGGCATCAGGTGTGAATGTCACAGGTCCTTGGATGACCTTAAAAACGGATTTCCCGTGTCACAGTAGGTGTGTCACGCTAAAGAACCCTCACTGCTCAATGGCCGTAAGCACCAAGCATAGGCCTACATTTGAAACCCTTCACCAATCTTGGTGACATCTCTATATGAGTGAAAAAATTCTAGAGAGAGACGTTAAACAAGATACAATCAATGTAAAACGTTTGAGTAAGTGTCATTTTATATAACTGTCGTCGTACATTTATAAAATTTATACCATGATGAGAACTATCAATAACCAATGAAAATTGTGAATAATTATAGGAAATTAAAGAAAATTATTGATTTATACCTGATAGTATCATATCAAAGATAGTGAGGCGGAACAGTACAAAGATACCAAAGTATTAGAGTATGTGTAGTCAAAAATGTGATATTTTCAAATTTTTTCAGAAAGGAGTTCTCATACAATAGTTATAACATTTCATATATTTTAGTCAATTTTGAAATTGATCATGGTATCAGTCTGAGTTTCATTACAATTTTCTCACTGATTAAAAAATTTGATATGTAGATAAAATGGAACAATTTTAATAAATTGCAGAGCAGCAGAAGGTCATTGTAATGATTTCTTGTGATATAAATGAATTTATGTGTATGGACTCTTTAGATTAGTTAAAAATGTAACACACTCACAGAAATATTTGTATAGTAATTATGCCACCAATTTTCTTGTGCATGGAAAGAAATAACCATAATGTATATATTAATCATTTATAGTACTTGAAAGAAAGCCATTTTATTGTTTATATTTCTTTTTTATGTATCTTTTAAAAATATAAACTAGATTTAAGTACTAAAATATCATATGGTTGACCGATTCGTTACGTTAAATGGAACAGCCAATGCACCCATTGACCTTGATGACATTCCATTTTTGGTAATGATTATGCAGACAGTTGGTACTAAAAAACCAGATCGAACTAGTTTGCAACAAACATGCATTCATTGTCTATGATGAAAGCAATGTGAATTTCAAAAGAAATATAAGAGAAAAGATTCAGTGAATGTAAATATAATAGTGTATTGACAATTAGTTTCATAATGAAAAGGTGCTTTTTTCAAATTATGCATTAATGCAGTTACATTTTCATATAAAATATTCTGAAATGCTTTTGTGTATTCATTTTTAATTTGAATTTTCACAATCTGCAGCCAACTGTATTTCCCCTAATTCACTGTGTGGTGATATTCATGAAATAATAACATCACTTTCTTTTTCCACATCACAAAGCACCGTGATTTCATGTCCTTAAGATTTAGGGTGTACGCATTATTACATGTACCTCATTTGATCAAACCTGGTTAGTTCATTCTCAGATTTTTATGCATGGCAGAAACAACCTTAGATCTCTGCCTGTTCTGAGAAGTGCACCCTTAAATCTAATCCCTTGTGGACAGTTACAACCTGAGCTAAAAGTCTTGTGCAAATTCACCATAAAATTTATTTTTGCTAGGTAGATAGACAAATACTTTGTAAATGAATTTAAACAAACTGAACCAAACATTTTGTCTATATTTCATGTACATTGCATGATATAATGTTGATTTCACGAGAAAAAGAAACTTGCATACTTTTTCTTAAGGTTGTAACGGTCACCAGATAATTACACGTATGTATGTATATTAATATTTGGCTGTGGGTGACAAAACACCCCCTGGTTGTCTTTTAGCCATACTGTGATAACTTTTATCTTGATTGAGAATAAGACTCTAGGACAATACAAGCATTTTATATAAGTTTTAAACTTGAAAAGGAATATTGCCATCAGATTCAATATTTCTGTTAGTGTGAATGAAAACTGGAACCAGTTTTGCAGAATATACATATGTGTATCATATATGATGTTGGAAAGGAATAGAATATATCTCATCAGTTTCATTTAGAAAAATATTCATAAGATAAATGTAACGTGCTTTGTGTATGCAAGCTGTCATATTCAGACTATGACTTACAATACATATACTGGATTTCAAGTGTAATGGAATGAATTATCATATTAGATCAAATTCATTATTTTAATAATATTTATTGCACTTAATGATTGTAGCACAAAGGATATTCTAATTAACTGTTTCTACTTGTTTTGGTTTATTTTTATTGGGTATTTCTTCTTGCTTCATTTCATTTTGATTGGATGTTTCTCCCCATTTCAGTAAATTCTGATTGGATGTTTTTATCCTTGATTTAGACATTGGTAGTGCCTCTGAGTCCTTAAAGCCAGGAGCTGCCCCTATCCAGGAGAGACCAGGAACTGTTCCCAAGACAAAGTCCAAGTATAACTATTCAGGTCAGGCCCCGGAATCTTTCATGGATCATAAAAGGTTGTGCATCTGTTTGTTAGGCACTGCCTGATGTAGATAAAATTTTGTATTTGATTGTTGTATAGATATGGACATGGATGACTTGCTGGCTGGCTTCAGTGACGAGGATGAGGATTCTATAATGGGCGGCAAGGTCAAGAAAACTGCCCCCAAACAACAGAAGGAGGACACCACCGTGAAGAAACAGAGATCTACTGAGGATACACCGCAGAAACCAACAGAACCCGATGGTACAAGTTTTGGAAAGCTAACCCGGATAATCATAGAAATGTTATAGATTTTTCACTCTAAGATAATCACTATAAAAATGTTTGCAATTTTTTTTTTCATACCTTGATTAGCTAAATTCTTTATAGCTGTCAATGGACATTATCAAGTTTCTATACCATACTTTTTAAAAAATGTAATTTGCTTTGTAAAGTGCACATGCTTGCAAAATATGTTTAATTTTTCATTTTCAATTTGATCTTTCATCAATAGTCATATTTTAGTCTACCTTGCATTTTGTATATAGAGTTATCTCCCTTTTACAAAATATCCAGATGCAAAAAAGCAATCAATATTTTGCTAGTTAGTTTTATTATCTTAATTTACTATTGACAATAACAAGTATTACAAATGTTATCCTATATTTATGAAAGGTTTGGTGCAATAATAATAAAACAAGAATAACTATCAAAAATAGACTGACAACTACTGAGAGTAAATTTCCAAAATAAAAATATTGCTACATCTTTATAGAAGGCAGTGGACTTTATTTTTAAGTGTGATAATTGACAAGTTAAAAAGAACCATGCTTGATAAGTAAAAGGTTGTCTTTCCCCTCTCCCCTGGCAAGGAAACTAGAATTAAATGAAGGAGAAAACTTAGTGGAAGTATCATATGAAAGATATATTGTATTGTTATGTTTTATCAGTAAATACTGTATATTGGGACCATTTAAAAAAATAGTTTGATATGTCAGTGCATTCTTTTTCCCCAGTTGCGTTTTACAAATTGACTTTTAATTGCCAAAAATTCATATCAGTATAAAATTTTCATGCTTATGTCTGTTTTATGAATTTTTTTACATCCACAAATAATGGCAACAATTCCAGCACACCAGGAATGACTGGATCTGTGATATTCTTATTCATTGGTGGTACTGAATTAGATATGTTCTTATCTCAGATCTGTGATATTCTTATTCATTGGTGGTACTGAATTAGATATGTTCTTATCTCAGATCTGTGATATTCTTATTCATTGGTGGTACTGGATTATTTCTTATGTACAAGTGTAGGTATAGTGTACTGATTTGTGATTTATTTTCAGAATCCAAGAGGCGTAATTTGTTTGATAGACCACCGACCCGCAGTGGTGGAAATACAGAGACAGAGGAACTTCCCAAAACAGGTGATTGATTGATCACGGTGGAGACTTTCTCTTGACAAATAGATTGCTTATAATGAAGATTCTTTGTGTACTTGATGCCATGCTGATTTATTATGGAATATAAATCACAAGAATGTCAAAATAAATAGTCAATACAAACAGAGTTGATTAAAATCTTCCCAGTTATTTATCACATACAGAACTATGTTATGAATCACACAATGGTAAATTTGGATATGCATCATATTGAATAAAAATCAGTTTAAATTCATTGAAATTTTTTTTGTACAGCTCCAGCACCTCAAATCAAAAGGAAGGAGGAGCCAGGCATCTTCAGTGATGACGATGATTTTTTGGGAGGACTTGGAATTGAAGAGAAAGAGTCGCCTGTACAAAAGACGAAGTCAGTGGATGAAGAGGACAGGCCAGCTCGGTCAGTGATGGACAAGTTACTGGCCAAAGACTCAGCTGTCAGCAAACATCTGGAGACAAAGAAAGAAAGAAGAGAGTTTGTCCTGGATAAAAAGTACACACAACCTGATAACGGTAATTAATGCTCAAGTTGTACCATGTGAAAAGTACACACGACCCAACAACATAATTAATGATTAAGATTAGCAGAGCATATTCAATTCAAGTTTACTATATTTTACAGTTATTTATAGTTTTGTCCTTCCTTACTTCAGCAGCAATTGCAGCTGAATTTTATTAGTCTTTAGATGTAATAAGACTTAGATTGATTTATATTCTTGAGTGAGAAAATTTTTCTGAAAAGTGATGTTTGAATCTTTATGCAAACCTTGATGTTATCACTGTCAAACAGATCTTTATTCTCATTCAAAGTTTTTACTGTTTCTCCCCACAGACGAGGAAGAGGAGGATTTTCAATTTGGTGGGTACCAGCCTTCATTGGTGTCAACTAGTTCCCGTCCCACATCACGCAGATCTGTCAGGTATATTATCTATATGGTCAAAAGGGGAAATGCTGTGTGGTCTAAATGACATGTACCATCTGGTACATGTTTTTAATAATTCATGCATAAAAAGGTAGGAATAAGAAATACGCTGTACTTTATATACTTATTTAATATTTCTAAAGGTTGTTTGTTTATACAGATTTCAAGATGAGGATGATATTTTTGGATTTGACCGTCCTCCTTCCCGTGGAAGATCCCCCGCATCATCTCTTAGCAAGAAACCAGACGACATGGACTGGTTAAATGACATTGCCACAGCAGTGAAATCAGCACCCTCAATCTCATCGACCCCACCCAAACAGGACAGCAAACCCACCCACCCACAAACAGACACCAAACCTACCAGTGCGAAAACAGATAGTAAACCTCAGACTGACACCAAACCCACAGAATCCAGGCCACCAGACATGGATCAAGAGCAGAAACCAGACAATCTGGCCCCCAAACCGAAGAGTGGGGCAGCAGACTGGCTGGGACTGAATGATGCTGATGATGAGGATGAAGAACCAGTAGTGTCATGGATGACAGCCAAGTCCAAGCAGAAAGTAAAATTTTCAGGATTCCAAATACTCCATGATCAAAATTTGTTTTATTTTTTTCCGTCATTCTTATTCATTTTCTTTTCTATATGTTTCCAACATGCTCCACATGGCTGTCGTGTGTATGATTTTGAAAATCTTTAGCTAAGAG